>NC_052158.1:1143179-1276395 GCF_902713615.1 Scyliorhinus canicula
CTCGTTAATAGAGGCGTGGTTAACGCAGCCTCTCGGCCAATCGGTCGAGAGGCACATGACCGACCAGGGCCAATGGTAAGCCGACGTTCCGGCCCAATGGCAGACGAGTATGCAGATCATATCATCATACTCAGGCTGTGTCTCACTCACTCAGGCTGTGTCTCACTCACTCAGGCTGTGTCTCACTCAGGCTGTATCTCACTCACTCAGGCTGTGTCTCACTCAGGCTGTGTCTCACTCACACTCTGTGTCTCACTCACTCAGGCTGTGTCTCACTCACTCTGTGTCTCACTCACTCAGGCTGTGTCTCACTCACTCTGGCTGTGTCTCACTCACTCAGGCTGTGTCTCACTCACTCTGGCTGTGTCTCACTCACTCTGGCTGTGTCTCACTCACTCTGGCTGTGTCTCACTCACTCTGTCTGTGTCTCACTCACTCAGGCTGTGTCTCACTCACTCTGGCTGTGTCTCACTCACTCTGTGTCTCACTCAGGCTGTGTCTCACTCACTCACTCTGTGTCTCACTCACTCTGGCTGTGTATCACTCACTCAGGCTGTGTCTCACTCACACTGTGTATCACTCACTCAGGCTGTGTCTCACTCAGGCTGTGTCTCACTCACTCACTCTGTGTCTCACTCACTCAGGCTGTGTCTCACTCACTCACTCTGTGTCTCACTCACTCAGGCTGTGTCTCACTCAGGCTGTGTCTCACTCACTCAGGCTGTGTCTCACTCAGGCTGTGTCTCTCTCACTCTGGCTGTGTCTCACTCAGGCTGTGTCTCACTCACTCACTCTGTGTCTCACTCACTCAGGCTGTGTCTCACTCAGGCTGTGTCTCACTCACTCAGGCTGTGTCTCACTCAGGCTGTGTCCACTCAGGCTGTGTCTCACTCACTCTGTGTCTCACTCACTCAGGCTGTGTCTCACTCACTCAGGCTGTGTCTCACTCACTCAGGCTGTGTCTCACTCACTCAGGCTGTGTCTCACTCAGGCTGTGTCTCACTCACTCAGGCTGTGTCTCACTCACTCAGGCTGTGTCTCACTCAGGCTGTGTCTCACTCAGGCTGTGTCTCACTCAGGCTGTGTCTCACTCACTCAGGCTGTGTCTCACTCACTCTGTGTCTCTCTCACTCAGGCTGTGTCTGACTCAGGCTGTGTCTCACTCACTCAGGCTGTGTCTCACTCAGGCTGTCTCTCACTCAGGCTGTCTCTCACTCAGGCTGTGTCTCACTCTGGCTGTGTATCACTCACTCAGGCTGTGTCTCACTCACACTGTGTATCACTCACTCAGGCTGTGTCTCACTCAGGCTGTGTCTCACTCACTCACTCTGTGTCTCACTCACTCAGGCTGTGTCTCACTCACTCACTCTGTGTCTCACTCACTCAGGCTGTGTCTCACTCAGGCTGTGTCTCACTCACTCAGGCTGTGTCTCACTCAGGCTGTGTCTCTCTCACTCTGGCTGTGTCTCACTCAGGCTGTGTCTCACTCACTCACTCTGTGTCTCACTCACTCAGGCTGTGTCTCACTCACTCACTCTGTGTCTCACTCACTCAGGCTGTGTCTCACTCAGGCTGTGTCTCACTCACTCAGGCTGTGTCTCACTCAGGCTGTGTCTCTCTCACTCTGGCTGTGTCTCACTCAGGCTGTGTCTCACTCACTCACTCTGTGTCTCACTCACTCAGGCTGTGTCTCACTGAGGCTGTGTCTCACTCACTCAGGCTGTGTCTCACTCAGGCTGTGTCCACTCAGGCTGTGTCTCACTCACTCTGTGTCTCACTCACTCAGACTGTGTCTCACTCACTCAGGCTGTGTCTCACTCACTCAGGCTGTGTCTCACTCACTCAGGCTGTGTCTCACTCAGGCTGTGTCTCACTCAGGCTGTGTCTCACTCACTCAGGCTGTGTCTCACTCAGGCTGTGTCTCACTCAGGCTGTGTCTCACTCAGGCTGTGTCTCACTCACTCAGGCTGTGTCTCACTCACTCTGTGTCTCTCTCACTCAGGCTGTGTCTGACTCAGGCTGTGTCTCACTCACTCAGGCTGTGTCTCACTCAGGCTGTCTCTCACTCAGGCTGTCTCTCACTCAGGCTGTGTCTCACTCACTCAGGCTGTGTCTCACTCACTCAGGCTGTGTCTCACTCAGGCTGTATCTCACTCACTCAGGCTGTGTCTCACTCAGGCTGTGTCTTACTCACACTCTGTGTCTCACTCACTCAGGCTGTGTCTCACTCACTCTGTGTCTCACTCACTCAGGCTGTGTCTCACTCACTCTGGCTGTGTCTCACTCACTCAGGCTGTGTCTCACTCACTCTGGCTGTGTCTCACTCACTCTGGCTGTGTCTCACTCACTCTGTGTCTCACTCACTCTGTCTGTGTCTCACTCACTCAGGCTGTGTCTCACACACTCTGGCTGTGTCTCACTCACTCTGTGTCTCACTCAGGCTGTGTCTCACTCACTCAGGCTGTGTCTCACTCAGGCTGTGTCTCACTCACTCACTCTGTGTCTCACTCACTCAGGCTGTGTCTCACTCACTCACTCTGTGTCTCACTCACTCAGGCTGTGTCTCACTGAGGCTGTGTCTCACTCACTCAGGCTGTGTCTCACTCACTCTGTGTCTCACTCATTCAGACTGTGTCACACTCAGGCTGTGTCTCACTCACTCTGTGTCTCACTCACTCACTCTGTGTCTCACTCACTCAGACTGTGTCTCACTCACTCAGGCTGTGTCTCACTCACTCAGGCTGTGTCTCACTCACTCAGGCTGTGTCTCACTCAGGCTGTGTCTCACTCACTCTGTGTCTCACTCACTCAGGCTGTGTCTCACTCAGGCTGTGTCTCACTCAGGCTGTGTCTCACTCACTCTGTGTCTCTCTCACTCAGGCTGTGTCTCACTCAGGCTGTGTCTCACTCACTCAGGCTGTGTCTCACTCAGGCTGTCTCTCACTCAGGCTGTCTCTCACTCAGGCTGTGTCTCACTCAGGCTGTGTATCACTCACTCAGGCTGTGTCTCACTCAGGCTGTGTCTCACTCAGGCTGTGTCTCACTCACTCAGGCTGTGTCTCACTCAGGCTGTGTCTCACTCAGGCTGTGTCTCACTCAGGCTGTGTCTCACTCAGGTTGTGTCTCACTCACTCAGGCTGTGTCTCACTCACTCAGGCTGTGTCTCACTCAGGCTGTCTCTCACTCACTCAGGCTGTGTCTCTCTCAGGCTGTGTCTCACTCACTCAGGCTGTGTCTCACTCACTCAGGCTGTGTCTCACTCACTCAGGCTGTGTCTCACTCAGGGCTTGTGTCTCACTCACTCAGGCTGTGTCTCACTCACTCAGGCTGTGTCTCACTCACTCAGGCTGTGTCTCTCTCACTCAGGCTGTGTCTCACTCACTCAGGCTGTGTCTCTCTCACTCAGGCTGTGTCTCACTCACTCAGGCTGTGTCTCACTCACTCAGGCTGTGTCTCTCTCACTCAGGCTGTGTCTCACTCAGGCTGTGGTCCACTCAGGTTGTGTCTCACTCACTCAGGCTGTGTCTCACTCACTCAGGCTGTGTCTCACTCAGGCTGTCTCTCACTCACTCAGGCTGTGTCTCTCTCAGGCTGTGTCTCACTCACTCAGGCTGTGTCTCACTCACTCAGGCTGTGTCTCACTCACTCAGGCTGTGTCTCACTCAGGCTGTGTCTCACTCACTCAGGCTGTGTCTCACTCACTCAGGCTGTGTCTCACTCACTCAGGCTGTGTCTCTCTCACTCAGGCTGTGTCTCACTCACTCAGGCTGTGTCTCTCTCACTCAGGCTGTGTCTCACTCACTCAGGCTGTGTCTCACTCACTCAGGCTGTGTCTCTCTCACTCAGGCTGTGTCTCACTCAGGCTGTGTCTCACTCACTCAGGCTGTGTCTCACTCACTCACTCTCTGTCTCTCTCACTCAGGCTGTGTCTCACTCAGGCTGTGTCTCACTCACTCAGGCTGTGTCTCACTCACTCAGGCTGTGTCTCACTCAGGCTGGTCTCACTCACTCAGGCTGTGTCTCACTCAGGCTGTGACTCACTCAGGCTGTGTCTCACTCACTCTGTGTCTCTCTCACTCAGGCTGTGTCTCACTCAGGCTGTGTCTCACTCACTCAGGCTGTGTCTCACTCAGGCTGTCTCTCACTCAGGCTGTCTCTCACTCAGGCTGTGTCTCACTCAGGCTGTGTCTCACTCACTCAGGCTGTTTCTCACTCAGGCTGTGTCTCACTCAGGCTGTCTCACTCAGGCTGTGTCTCACTCAGGCTGTGTCTCACTCACTCTGGCTGTGTCTCACTCACTCTGGCTGTGTCTCACTCACTCTGGCTGTGTCTCACTCACTCAGGCTGTGTCTCTCTCACTCAGGCTGTGTCTCACTCAGGCTGTGTCTCACTCACTCAGGCTGTGTCTCACTCACTCTGGCTGTGTCTCACTCAGGCTGTGTCTCACTCACTCAGGCTGTGTCTCACTCACTCAGGCTGTGTCTCACTCAGGCTGTGTCTCACTCAGGCTGTCTCTCACTCACTCAGGCTGTGTCTCACTCAGGCTGTGTCTCACTCACTCAGGCTGTGTCTCACTCACTCTGGCTGTGTCTCACTCACTCAGGCTGTGTCTTCCATCAGGCTGTGTCTCACTCAGGCTGTTTCTCACACTCACTCTGTGTCTCTCTCACTCAGGCTGTGTCTCACTCAGGCGTGTCTCAATCACTCAGGCTGTGTCTCACTCACTCAGGCTGTGTCTCACTCAGGCTGTTGTTCTCACTCATCAGGCTGTGTCTCATCAGGCTGTGTCTCTACTCACTCAGGGCTGTGTCTCCCTCAGGCTGTGTCTCACTCACTCAGGCTGTGTCTCACTCAGGCGTGTCTCACTCTGGCTGTGTATCACTCAGGCTGTGTCTCACTCAGGCTGTGCCTCACTCAGGCGTGTCTCACTCACTCAGGCTGTGTCTCACTCACTCAGGCTGTGTCTCACTCAGGCTGTGTCTCACTCTGGCTGTGTCTCACTCAGGCTGTGTCTCACTCAGGCTGTGTCTCACTCAGGCTGTGTCTCACTCACTCAGGCTGTTTCTCACTCAGGCTGTGTCTCACTCAGGCTGTCTCACTCAGGCTGTGTCTCACTCAGGCTGTGTCTCACTCACTCTGGCTGTGTCTCACTCACTCTGGCTGTGTCTCACTCACTCTGGCTGTGTCTCACTCACTCAGGCTGTGTCTCTCTCACTCAGGCTGTGTCTCACTCAGGCTGTGTCTCATTCACTCAGGCTGTGTCTCACTCACTCTGGCTGTGTCTCACTCAGGCTGTGTCTCACTCACTCAGGCTGTGTCTCACTCACTCAGGCTGTTTCTCACTCAGGCTGTGTCTCACTCAGGCTGTCTCTCACTCACTCAGGCTGTGTCTCTCTCAGGCTGTGTCTCACTCACTCAGGCTGTGTCTCACTCACTCTGGCTGTGTCTCACTCACTCAGGCTGTGTCTCTCTCACTCAGGCTGTGTCTCACTCAGGCTGTGTCTCACTCACTCACTCTGTGTCTCTCTCACTCAGGCTGTGTCTCACTCAGGCTGTGTCTCACTCACTCAGGCTGTGTCTCACTCACTCAGGCTGTGTCTCACTCAGGCTGTGTCTCACTCACTCAGGCTGTGTCTCACTCAGGCTGTGTCTCACTCACTCAGGCTGTGTCTCACTCAGGCTGTGTCTCACTCACTCAGGCTGTGTCTCACTCAGGCTGTGTCTCACTCTGGCTGTGTATCACTCAGGCTGTGTCTCACTCAGGCTGTGCCTCACTCAGGCTGTGTCTCACTCACTCAGGCTGTGTCTCACTCACTCAGGCTGTGTCTCACTCACTCAGGCTGTGTCTCACTCTGGCTGTGTCTCACTCAGGCTGTGTCTCACTCAGGCTGTGTCTCACTCACTCAGTCTGTGTCTCACTCACTCAGGCTGTGTCTCACTCAGGCTGTGTCTCACTCAGGCTGTGTCTCACTCACTCAGTCTGTGTCTCACTCACTCAGTCTGTGTCTCACTCACTCAGGCTGTGTCTCACTCAGGCTGTGTCTCACTCAGGCTGTGTCTCACTCACTCACTCTGTGTCTCTCTCACTCAGGCTGTGTCTCACTCAGGCTGTGTCTCACTCCAGCTGTGTCTCACTCACTCAGGCTGTGTCTCACTCACCTGCACAAAGCTTACTGAGTGCGCTTTCTGTCTGTCTTTTGTACAGAACTCATTATAATAACTGAAGCCCTAATATCAACATGCTGGGTGTTACCATTAACTGGAATCGGCTATATAACTTTCAAAAAATATATATTTTTATTAAAGGTTTTCATTGACAGTAAATTTTATAACAAAGTCAATATCACAAACAGCGGATGTAACACAGAACAACATAACAAAAACACAACTAACCGTACTCACCTGATCCACAAAAGAAAGGAAAAATAAAATCTACCCCACCCCAAACCTAAACTTCCCCCTTAAAAATTCACGGTGAAAAATGAAAAAATGAAAATTGCTTATTGTCACGAGTAGGCTTCAATGAAGTTACTGTGAAAAGACCCTAGTCGCCACATTCCGGCGCCTGTCCGGGGAGGCTGGTACGGGAATCGAACCGTGCTGCTGGCCTGCTTGGTCTGCTTTAAAAGCCAGCGATTTAGCCTTGTGAGCTAAACCAGCCCCAATTCCTTAAAGTAGACAATGATTGGCTGCCACCTCTCAACCAACCTGACTTTCTCCAGGCACAAAAAATGCATTAGGTCATCCAACCATACCGAGGTGCTGGGCGTGTGAGGAGATCTGCAGCCCAGCCCAGCAGAACCCGCCTCTGGGCAATCAAAGGTGAGGACGTCTGCCTTCACCCCCCAGCCAGTCCGACACCTCAAAACTGGCCACTAAAGGACAAGGTGATCAATATTCAGAACGACTGACACGCTGCGAAAGAGGGAGACGCAGAAGCTTACCAGTTTGGGACACGACCAGAACATGTGCGTGCAGTTGGCCAGCCCCTCAATGCCCCGCTCGCTCCTGTCCTCTACCCCCGGAAAGAAGCTGCTCATCATACTCTTGGTCAGATAAGCCCAATGCACTACCTTCAACTGGAACAGGCTGAGCCACGTATGTGAAAATGTACAGTTCACTGTACGAAGCACCTCACCACACTTTGGCCGAGATCAAACCAAATGGGAACTATGACCCGGAGCGCCGAGAATCACAACGCTATCTAACTCGAATCCGGTTAGATTCGGGGCCTTAGCAGGGAATGCGCGGCTTAGGCCGTGTAGGGAGATGGCCCCCAGGTAGCACTGCCAGTGTGCAAGGCTGGCACCAGCAGTGCTAGGTTGCCACCCTGCCCAGAGGGCTAGCACCCAGGGGGCCTTTGATTCACAGGGAGACCCCCATGAGTGCATTCCATCTGGTCCTTGTTTGTGGAGACCAGTTGTGAATGGTGCTCGCCAGAGGACTCCAAGGCGAAAGAGATAGATCCCAATGCCTTGGTTACCTCAGAGAACTGCATTTTACAGTCAGACGAGCTGTCTCGCTCAAATATGCAGATTTGCCAAAAGTGATCCCGCCCACAATGGGCGGGCTTCACAGTTCGCAAGGCGTGTCGAGCCGAGTAGATCCTGGGAGCGCCGCGCTGTTTTCCGGGCGCAGCATGGCTGGTAGATCGTGCCCTATCCACCATAGGTCCCAACACCCCCTCCCACTTGAAATGAAATGAAAATCGCTTATTGTCATGAGTATGGACAGGAAAGGAGAGGTCACCCTGCTGGGAGTTTTCTATAGGCCACCTAATAGTTCTAGAGATGTAGAGGAAAGGATGGCGAAGATGATTCTGGAAAAGAGCGAAAGTAACAGGGTAGTTGTTATGGGAGACTTTAACTTTCCTAATATTGACTGGAAAAGATATAGTTCGAGTACATTAGATGGGTCGTTCTTTGTACAATGTGTGCAGGAGGGTTTTCTGACACAATATGACAGGCCAACAAGAGGCGAGGCCACATTGGATTTGGTTTTGGGTAATGAACCAGGCCAGGTGTTAGATCTGGAGGTAAGTGAACACTTTGGAGACAGTGACCACAATTCGGTGACCTTTACATTAGTGGTGGAAAGGGATAAGTATACCCCGCAGGGCAAGAGTTATAGCTGGGGGAAGGGCAATTATGATGCCATTAGACATGACTTAGGATGTGTAGGTTGGAGAAGTAGGCTGCAAGGGTTGGGCACACTGGATATGTGGAGCTTGTTCAAGGAACAGCTATTGCGTGTTCTTGATCAGTACGTACCAGTCAGACAGGGAGGAAAGGGTAGAGCGAGGGAACCGTGGTTTACCAAAGAAGTGGAATCTCTTGTTAAGAGGAAAAAGGAGGCCTATGTGAAGATGAGGCGTGAAGTTTCAGTTGGGGCGCTTGATAGTTACAGGGAAGCGAGGAAGGATCTAAAGAGAGAGCTAAGACGAGCAAGGAGGGGACATGAGAAGTCTTTGGCAGGTAGGATCAAGGAAAACCCAAAAGCTTTCTATAGGTATGTCAGGAATAAAAGAATGACTAGGGTAAGAGTAGGGCCAGTCAAGGACAGTGGTGGGAAGTTGTGTGTGGAGGCTGAGGAGATAAGCGAGATACTAAATGAATACTTTTTGTCAGTATTCACTCAGGAAAAAGATAATATTGTGGAGGAGAATGCTGAGACCCAGGCTATTAGAATAGATGGCATTGAGGTGAGTAGGGAAGAAGTGTTGGCAATTCTGGACAAGGTGAAAATAGATAAGTCCCCGGGGCCTGATGGGATTTATCCTAGGATTCTCTGGGAAGCCAGGGAAGAGATTGCTGAGCCTTTGGCTTTGATTTTTAGGTCATCATTGGCTACAGGAATAGTGCCAGTGGACTGGAGGATAGCAAATGTGGTCCCTTTGTTCAAGAAGGGGAGTAGAGATAACCCCGGTAACTATAGGCCGGTGAGCCTAACATCTGTGGTGGGTAAAGTCTTGGAGAGGATTATAAAAGATACGATTTATAATCATCTAGATAGGAATAATATGATTAGGGATAGTCAGCATGGTTTTGTGAAGGGTAGGTCATGCCTCACAAACCTTATCGAGTTCTTTGAGAAGGTGACTGAACAGGTGGACGAGGGTAAAGCAGTTGATGTGGTGTATATGGATTTCAGTAAAGCGTTTGATAAGGTTCCCCACGGTCGGCTATTGCAGAAAATACGGAGGCTGGGGATTGAGGGTGATTTAGAGATGTGGATCAGAAATTGGCTAGTTGAAAGAAGACAGAGAGTGGTGGTTGATGGGAAATGTTCAGAATGGAGTTCAGTTACGAGTGGCGTACCACAAGGATCTGTTCTGGGGCCGTTGCTGTTTGTCATTTTTATAAATGACCTAGAGGAGGGAGCAGAAGGATGGGTAAGTAAATTTGCAGACGACACTAAAGTCGGTGGAGTTGTAGACAGTGCGGAAGGATGTTGCAGGTTACAGAGGGACATAGATAAGCTGCAGAGCTGGGCTGAGAGGTGGCAAATGGAGTTTAATGTGGAGAAGTGTGAGGTGATTCACTTTGGAAAGAATAACAGGAATGCGGAATATTTGGCTAATGGTAAAATTCTTGGTAGTGTGGATGAGCAGAGGGATCTCGGTGTCCATGTACATAGATCCCTGAAAGTTGCCACCCAGGTTGATAGGGTTGTGAAGAAGGCCTATGGTGTGATGGCCTTTATTGGTAGAGGGATTGAGTTCCGGAGCCATGAGGTCATGTTGCAGTTGTACAAAACTCTAGTACGGCCGCATTTGGAGTATTGCGTGCAGTTCTGGTCGCCTCATTATAGGAAGGACGTGGAAGCTTTGGAACGGGTGCAGATGAGATTTACCAGGATGTTGCCTGGTATGGAGGGAAAATCTTATGAGGAAAGGCTGATGGACTTGAGGTTGTTTTCGTTAGAGAGAAGAAGGTTAAGAGGTGACCTAATAGAGGCATACAAAATGATCAGAGGGTTAGATAGGGTGGACAGCGAGAGCCTTTTCCCGCGGATGGAGGTGGCTAGCACGAGGGGACATAGCCTTAAATTGAGGGGTAATAGATATAGGACAGAGATCAGAGGTGGGTTTTTTACGCAAAGAGTGGTGAGGCCGTGGAATGCCCTACCTGCAACAGTAGTGAACTCGCCAACATTGAGGGCATTTAAAAGTTTATTGGATAAGCATATGGATGATAAGGGCATAGTGTAGGTTAGATGGCCTTTAGTTTTTTTTTTCCATGTCGGTGCAACATTGAGGGCCGAAGGGCCTGTACTGCGCTGTATCGTTCTATGTTCTATGTTCTATGCTTCAATGAAGTTACTGTGAAAAGCCCCTAGTCGCCACATTCCGGCACCTGTCCGGGGAGTCTGGTACGGGAATCGAACCGTGCTGCTGGCCTGCTTGGTCTGCTTTAAAAGCCAGCGACTTAGCCCAGTGAGCTAAACCAGCCCCTATATAGACGTAGTAGAAAGCATTGGTGTGAGAAGTTAGAGAAATGAAAGACCTCAGTTAAGACAGTAGGTAGACCTGTCCTCCAAAAAAAAGTTGATACTAAAATAAACCTTGTGGACTGGCAAGAAGAATGAGAATTGCCCCCCCCCCCCCCGCAACCGTGGGCATAAACTGAAACAGATCTTCCCCCCACTGCTCCATAAACACTAACAGCGCCTTCACACCCTGAAGGGGCCAACGCCTTAGGCCGAGAACACTCCAACTTTGGATCAAGTACCCAGTTGAAATGAAAATCGCTTATTGTCACGAGTAGGCTTCAATGAAGTTGCTGTGAAAAGCCCCTAGTCGCCACATTCCGGCGCCTGTCCGGGGAGGCTGGTACGGGAATGCGTGCTGCTGGCCTGCTTGGTCTGCTTTAAAAGCCAGTGATTTAGCTGAGTGAGCTAAACCAGCACAGTGGTTAGCATTGTTGCCTACGGCGCTGAGGACCCGGGTCCGAATCCCGGCTCTGGGTCACTGTCCGTGTGGAGTTTGCACATTCTCCCTGTGTCTGCGTGGGTTTCGCCCCCACAACCCAAAAGATGTGCAGGATAGGTGGATTGGCCACACTAAATTGCCCTTAATTGGAAAAAATAATTGGGTACGCTTTTTTTTTACAAGTACACAGTTCAAATCACCTCCTCAGTTGGTGCATCCAAATCTGGAATGGAAGCCAACAGCCTCCTAACCAATGCTGTATCGTCCCAATTTAGGGCATATACATTGAGCAATGCCACCAATGTGCCTGCCAAGGACCCAGTAACCATCACGTGCATGCCATACGGGTCTGCCGCAAATCTGTCAGCTGAAAATAAAACCCGTCTGTTCATCCAAATTACTACCGCCCCCAGGCCCTTCCGTCCAAGCCCGAATGAAACAGCTGGTTCACCCACCCCTTTCTGCAGACTGGTCTGATCCCTTAACCGCAGATGCATCTCCTGCAAAAACCCCACAGTCTTTAGGGGAGCAAATACTGCGACCTTTGTACTGTGCCACCCAATCCCCTTATATTCCAGAGCTAACTGAATCGGGGTCCCCCCACAGCCCCGTCCCTCAAACCGGAGTCAGCCACTTCCAGCAAGATGGATTATCCAGCGTCTGCCCAGAGAGTTTAGGCCCAAGGCCCACCCAAGATGGCCATCAAACCCACTCATAAAGTGAAACAAAAAAGAAGCTCATAGTCACCATCTGAGAACTAACCTTTCCCCCACCCCTCCCCTCAACCACAGTTCATCCAAATACACATGTTGGGTACATACAAAAGAACAATACCCCCTCCTAACCAACCTCTAGGCTTATTAAACCAAGGAAACCAGGTCCAACAGACCGCATCTCCTCCCCCCATCCGGCTCCCGTTCGCTAGCTTCCGTTTACTGCTAGCGAGGTAGCTACTCAGGGTAGAAAAAAGAAAACCACCTCTACCTGACCTGCTTTCAAAAAGTAAAAGATGATCTAACACCCCAAAAGAGACTAAATTCCCACCAGGAGCCATACAGTTCCAAGAATACCACTGAGTCCACAGCCGCTTCCCGAATGGTAGGAGGGGATGTAAGTTCACCCTCCTGCATCATCTTCCCAAACTCCTGCAAGAAATAAGCAATGGAATTCAGGCCCTCCACACCCGACGACTCTGAGGTTTGTCTCCTCAACTGATTCTCAGGTCTTCCAACTTCGCCCTCAGACTCTTATTTTTCTAAGCCACCAGCGAGATCTCGACCTCCAGCGAGGCAATTTATTCGATGTGCCGTGACAAAGCTGTCTCCACACCCTTCAACACTTCATCATGCTTCTTCACCATCTCCAGAGACTTTCCAGCTTTTTTCAGACGGGACCCAGCGTCTCCCCAATCGTCCTTCGAAGGGTTTCCAACATCGCTCTCCAATGCCTCTTGAAATGCTTATCAAACTCAGTTGCCCAGTTCACATGCCTGCCGTGATCGGAGCAGCAGCAACCACCGGAGCTGCAGACTGCCCTACTGAGGAGCCACACGAAGCCTCCAAGTCCATCAAAGAATTTCCACCTGCCGACTTCTTACCTCCAGCCTTTTTTGTCATTTTTCAGAAATAGGCTCCTTATACCTTCAGCTGGGAAGTGCTTATCCACCAAAACACCCTGGAAACCGGGAAAAGGAGCCAAAAAATAAGTTCCCTGGCAGGAGCTACCTAGAGCACGACCTCTCCCCGCAGCAAAGGCAACAAACACAGATGAACGTCACTGTCTGAAAGTTTCCCTCCAAGCCACTCACCATCCTGACTGGGAAATATCTCAGCCGTTCCTTTACTGCCACTGGGTCCAAATCGTGGACTCCCTCCCTAACAGCACGGTGGGTGTACCTACACCTCGGATTGCAGCGGTTCAAGAAGGCAGTCACTACCACCTTCCCGGGGCAATTAAGGATGGGCAATAAATGCTGGCCTCACCAGCGACTCCCACATCTTATGAATGAATTTTTTAAAATCAGTTTCCTCCAGAGAATAATTCTATGGTTATAGAAGTTTAAGAACCACATTGTTCAATATAGCATCTAACCATCTCTACTTTTAATAAAATTCCCAACAAATATTTGCCAGCTTCTTTTAAGGATGAATCACACAGCAGTGACTGCATTAACTACAGACTAATGCCATATATCTACAGGAGAAAGAAAATCTTGCAGATCTTGCCTTGCCAATTTGATGTTTTCAGTACAGACCATATAAGCTCACCCTGAAAAAAAGCCTCACAAACACGCTCCTGTATTTTAGACACCTTTCTTGGGAAAACATTGCAGCCAATGTTGAGGCAAGTAATGAAATATGTTTCAGCATGTTTCAAGGAACAGTTACACCAAACTCACAACGTGCCCGAAGCAAGACCAGGAGTGATGCCGTTGTAGATGTTCCTGCCAAACACTAAAAATGACGATATAAACTGACACTTCTGCAGACATCCAAAACTGTCCCGCATTGGACTCTTTAGTCATGAAAGGACCCACAGAAGAAAATTAAGTCATTTTCAGCTAGGACAAACCCAAACTACAAGGGGCTGGATTCATCATTTTGGAGGCTACGTGCCGACACCATCCTGGGAACTGTGGCGTTTTACAATGGCAAAATCGGTTCTGAACCCTCACTGGTGAGGGGCCAGCAGCAGCGCCGGGTAAAACTCCCGGCTCCTGTGCCAAAAACGGCCAGAGAAAGACCGGGTCCATGGCCGCGCATGCCACGACCTGCAGCGGTCGCGCCACACAACATGGCGCCGGCCGTGCACGGAACGGCATGCCAAATACGGCCCCACAGGACAACCCCTGGCCACTCCCCACCAGCCCTTGGGGAAGTCCCGCCGACCAGCGGCACACCACCCGGCCGAATGTGGCAATGCTGGACACAGACCACTGCCGCCACGCCTAGTTCCTGACCGCTCAGACCACATGTCAATCGCACGTTCAGGAACTCGGCCCATTGGGGGCGGAACATCAGGAGAGGGCCTTCCGAGGGCGCGCCAACGCCGTTCCAGCGGTGTGTGGTGCATGAAGTGATGACGCCAGTTTCGAGGGGGCGGAGACTCGAAAATCGACGTCAAAACCAGTGCAGTCCCCGATTTCGGCATCGGAAAGGGTTCTCTGCCCGATTGCCGATTATGATATCGGTGTGGGGCAACAGAGAATCCCGCCCAAGGTGTCAACCATGATTGGCGAGTGCAGATTTTCTTGAATGTGAACAATCCCGTACCAGCCTCCCCGGACAGGCGCCGGAATGTGGCGACTAGGGGCTTGTCACAGTAGCTTCATTGAAGCCTACTTGTGACAATAAGTGATTTTCATTTCATTTTCATTTTTTCATCCTTCTCAAACTCAGAATATAAAACAAAAACTGGAAAGATAATATTGAGACAGAAAGTAATAGAAATGCACAGAAGGTCAATGAGTATCTGAGGGTTTCCGATGGGACCTTCATTCAGACATTTCCGATATGGTTTATTGGCTTTTCTCTTTCAAGTACAGACTGACTTGTAAGTTGTCACAACCTTCCCCATCAACTGTTTTCACAAAAATATCAAGTGAGCAAATGAATATTCTTTACTCCCAGGCATATTCACACAATATCTGGCAGAGCTGCTGCAAAACCCAGAGTATTTCATGGAGTAAATTTGGCAACGCAGCATCAAATGGCACATTCTACCCTTCTGCAAAGGTTTGCCCTCCTAATCAAACCTTCTGTACAATGAGCAACATTTAATTACATGCATCAAAGTGAATCACCATAAATGCAAACGTATTCTGGGCATTTACCATCGATAACGATCCATAAAGTGGTGGCAGCTACGAGTAAAAGTAGTGACGACATCAGGCAGAGCAGACACAGGCCAACCAGGAATTTCCGTGTTTTCTGATCTGAAGCAAAAAGGATTAAATCTGTTTCAGTGGGACTGACCCTTTCGATTTGCAAACTGAGAATGCAGCTTGTGGATCCGCCCCACATCCATTGCTGCCCTTACAATCATAACTAGTTTGCAGGGTCAAAGTGCCTCAGACATATATAAACACCAAAGATTTTTCCAGGTTCTCACACCCAATATCGCACCTTATACCCTGAAGTGCTCTGGGCTATTATCAAGACCAACACTTCTTTCAGATCCAGAGCCCAAAGGGTGTAGAATCAGTGATTGACATGAAGAACCTACCCTCCTTGCCAGTTCACCAGGAGGTAAGGCCTGTTCAGTGTGGAGGCTGCCAATAAACCGTGCAAGACTGGCCTTTGTGGAGAGCTGTAGTGGATGTACATCTAAGAAATGGGTGTTTATTAGAGAGCTGCAGTGATGTCAGAGTGTGGGTGGAGCTGGGCTGTCTGACTGCTTTACTTTTGTTTTAGGCCGTTTGCTACAGGGTGTGGTTAGTTTTGTTTTGAGAGCTCTCAATGTCATCACAAATACTGCATCCATTTCTCTTTTAAAGCTGCAACAACATCTACTTCAGTTGTAAGATAATGAACTAAAAAGCCTCCCACTTGTTTTGGGCAATGGTGTCAGGTGCCCGTTCCTTCAGGCTGTAAATGGGCACACCACGGAAGAAATGAGAAGCTATTAATGGTTGAATGTTGCTTCATTCACTTCTCATCCTTTGAGAACAAAAGACGGGTCAGCATTTTGCGATCGGTGCTTATATTATTCTTTGAAAGCTCAATAAAAATACAATTTACTGAGAAGGTCTTACCTACTGGTGAACATCCTTCACAATCAGAGTTGGAAGAGAAAGTCTGAAGGGGGGACTACAAAACCCATTCATGTTTGGGTTTGATTTACCCATATGAGATATAAAGAACTGACCTATACAGTGATTATACAAGATGTGGAGATGTCGGCGTTGGACTGGACTGGGATGAGCACAGTAAAAAGTCTTCCTCAGGTGAGTGAGCTAGTGATTCGAAACAAACCTGTTGGACTTTAACCTGGTGTTGTCAGACTTCTTAGGGTGGTTATACAGTCATTTCTACACAAGCAAAAAAAACAGATTTGTTTTACTGTTAAATTAAATAGTTGCCGGGGGGGGGGGGGGTCTACGGATTGCTAGGACACAGGTTCACATCAGGGATTCTCCATCAGAAAGTTCCTGATCTGTACATGCTACCAAAGTCAAGCAGAATGTGCACCCAACATAGTGAACAGAAGCTGCATGTTCACCTCTTCCTGCCCAACGTGGGACTCTGCGTTTTACTTAATGAGCTACCACTGGCATCAGGACCTTTGATTCCCTCTGCAAACTGTCATGTGAGTGTACCTTTAAGAAATGAGTGGTTTTTAAAAAAAATAATTTTTATTGGAATTTTTAACAGAAAATATAACAAACAATGAAAAGCAACAATAAAACATCATAATAACTGTAACACCCCCAAGACCGTATCAACGCATGTATCACCCCCCCCCCCTCCCCCAAACCCAGTAAACAACAAGAGAACTTAAAATTAAATTAAAATTAAATAAGCAAACATAGTCAACGTCCCCCCCCCCCCTTTTTTTCCCCCTCCCCCCCGGGTTGCTGCTGCTGCTGACCCAGTACCCTATCGCTGAGCCAGAAAGTCAAGGAAAGGTTGCCACCGCCTAAAGAACCCTTGTACCGATCCTCTCAGGGTGAATTTGATCCTCTAGCTTAATAAAACCCGCCATGTCATTGATCCAGGTCTCCACGCTTGGGGGTCTCGCATCCTTCCATTGTAGCAAGATCCTTCGCCGGGCTACTAGGGACGCAAAGGCCAGCACACCAGCCTATTTCACCTCCTGCACTCCCGGCTCCACCCCAACCCCAAAAATCGCGAGTCCCCAGCCTGGCTTGACCCTGGATCCTACCACCCTCGACACCATCCTCGCCACCCCCTTCCAGAACTCCTCCAGTGCCGGCCATGCCCAGAACATATGGGCATGGTTCGCTGGACTCCCCGAGCACCTGACACACCTGTCTTCACCCCCAAAGAACCTACTCATCCTACACCCGGACATGTGGGCCCGGTGTAGCACCTTGAATTGGATGAGGCTAAGCCGCGCACATGAGGAGGAAGAGTTAACCCTCTCCAGGGAATCAGTCCATGTCCCATCTTCGATCTGTTCCCCTAGTTCCCCCTCCCACTTAGCCTTTAGCTCCTCTACTGACGCCTCCTCCACCTCCTGCACAACCTTGTAGATATCAGATATCTTCCCCTCTCCGACCCAGACCCCCGAAAGCACCCTGTCACTCACCCCCCTCGCGGGAAGCGAAGGGAATCCCTCCACCTGCCGTCTAGCAAATGCCTTTACCTGCAGATACCTGAACATGTTCCCCGAGGGGAGCCCAAATTTCTCCTCCAACTCCCCCAGGCTCACAAACCTCCCATCAATGAACAGGTCCCTCAGCTGTCTGATGCCCGCTCTGTGCCAACCCTGAAATCCCCCATCAATGTTCCCCGGGACGAACCTATGGTTCTCCCTTAACGGAGCCTCCATCGAGCCCCCCACTTCCCCCCTATGTCGCCTCCACTGCCCCCAAATCTTGAGGGTAGCCGCCACCACCGGACTCGTGGTATACCTCGTGGGAGGGAGTGGCCACGGCGCCGTTACCAGGGCCCCCAGGCTTGTATCTCCACAGGACGCCATCTCCAACCGTTTCCATGCTGCCCCCTCCCCCTCCATCACCCACCTGCGCACCATCGACACATTGGCCGCCCAATAATACCCCGAGAGATTGGGTAACGCCAGCCCCCCACCATCTCTACCCCGCTCCAAGAAGACCCTCTTCACCCTCGGGGTCCCATGCGCCCAAACAAAGCTCATGATGCTGCTAGTCACCCTCTTAAAAAAGGCCCTAGGGATAAAGATGGGCAAACACTGAAAGAGGAACAAGAACCTCGGGAGAACCGTAATTTTAACGGACTGCACTCTACCCGCCAGCGATAGCGGCACCATGTCCCACCTTTTGAATTCCTCCTCCATCTAATCCACAAGCCTGGTAAAATTAAGCTTATGGAGAGTCCCCCAACTCCTGGCCACCTGCACCCCCAGGTATCTGAAAGTCTTCACTGCCCTCTTAAACGGGAGCCTCCCAATTCCCTCCTCCTGATCACCCAGGTGTACTACAAATACCTCGCTCTTGCCTAAATTTAACTTATAGCCCGAGAAGCTCCCAAACTCAGCCAACAGCTCCATCACCCCCGGCATTCCCCCCCTCTGGGTCCGCCACATACAACAGCAGGTCGTCCGCATACAGCGATAACCTATGTTCTTCCCCCCCTCGCACCAGGCCCCTCCACCTCCCCGACTCCCTCAGCGCCAAAGCCAAAGGTTCTATCGCCAGTGCAAAAAGCAAGGGGGACAGGGGGCACCCCTGCCTGGTCCCACGGTAGAACCTGAAGTACTCTAATCTCTTTCCATTGGTAACTACACTCGCCATCGGGGCCTCATAGAGCAACCTCACCCATTTGATGAACCCCTCCCCGAATCCGAACCGCTCCAGCACCTCCCACAGGTACCCCCACTCAACTCTATCAAACGCCTTCTCTGCATCCAGCGCCACCACTATCTCCGCCTCCCCCTCCACCGCCGGCATCATAATAACATTTAACAATCTCCGCACATTTGTGTTGAGCTGTCTTCCCTTGACAAATCCTGTCTGATCCTCGTGTATCACCCCTGGAACACAGTCCTCTATCCTGGTGGCCAGGGTCTTCGCCAGCAACTTAGCGTCAACATTGAGGAGCGAGATTGGCCTGTATGATCCACACTGCAAGGGTTCCTTATCCCGCTTCAGGATCAGAGAGATCAGCGCCCGTGACATCGTCGGGGGCAAAGCCCCCCCCCCCCCCATGCCTCATTGAAGGCTCGCACCAACAGGGGGCCCACCAGATCCGCATACTTTTTATAAAATTCCACCGGGAACCCATCCGGCCCCGGCGCCTTACCTGACTGCATTTGACCAATCCCCCTGACTAGCTCCTCCAACTCTATCGGCGCCCCCAGCCCCTCCACCAGCTCCTCTTGCACCTTTGGGAAACTTAGCCTGTTCATGAAGCTCTCCATCCCCCCCCCCCCCCCCCCCCCCCATCGGTGGCTCCGACCGGTACAGTTCCTCGTAGAAGTCCCTAAAGACCCCGTTCACCTCTGCCCCCTTCTGCACCACATTCCCACCCTTATCTGTCACTCCACTAATTTCCCTAGCCGCATCTCGCCTACGGAGCTAATGCGCCAACATCCTGCTCGCCTTCTCCCCATACTCATATACTGCGCCTTGCGCCCTCCTCCACTGTGTCTCCGCCCCTCTGGTGGTCAACAAGTCGAACTTGGCCTGCAAACTACGCCGTTCCCCCAGCAACCCCTCCTCCGGGGCCTCCGCGTACCTCCTATCCACGTCCAGGAGCTCCCCCACCAGTCTCTCCCTCTCCTTCCTCTCCCTCCTTTCCCTATGGGCCCGGATGGAAATCAGCTCCCCCCGAATCACTGCTTTCAGAGCCTCCCAGACCATCCCCACCCGGACGTCCCCCGTGTCGTTGGTCTCAAGATACCCCTCAATACTTCCCCGGACCCTCCTACACACCTCCTCATCAGCCAGCATCCCCACATCCAGGTGCCACAGCGGGCGCTGGTCCCGCGCCTCCCCCATCTCCAGATCGACTCAGTGCAGAGCATGGTCTGAAATTGCTATGGCCGAATACTCGGCATCCTGCATCTTCGGGATCAATCCCCTGCTCAGGACGAAAAAATCTATTCGGGAGTAAACCCTATGTACATGGGAGAAAAAGGAATACTCCCGCGCCCTCGGCCTCCCAAACCTTCAGGGATCCACCCCTCCCATCTGGTCCATAAACCCCCTCAGCACCTTGGCCGCCGCCGGCCTCCTACCCGTCCTTGAACTGGACCGGTCCAGTGGGGGATCTAGCACTGTGTTAAAGTCTCCCCCCATGATCAGGCCCCCTGCCTCCAGGTCCGGAATGCGGCTCAACATGCGCCTCATAAAGCCAGCATCATCCCAATTCGGGGCATACACATTAACCAGCACCACCTTCTCTCCCTGCAGCCTACCCTTCACCATAATATATCTGCCCTCCTTGTCCGACAGCACCTCAGATGCCTCGAACGCCACCCTCTTCCCCACCAGAATCGCCACCCCCCAGTTCTTCGCGTCTAATCCTGAATGGAAAACCTGCCCCACCCACCCCTTCCTCAGACGAACCTGGTCCGCCACCTTCAAGTGGGTCTCCTGGAGCATAGCCACGTCCGCCTTCAGCCCCTTCAAATGAGAAAATACCCTAGCTCTCTTAACCGGCCCATTCAACCCCCTCACGTTCCAGGTGATCAGCCGGATCAGAGGGCAACCTGCCCCTCTCCCCTGCCGGCTAGCCATAGCTTATCGACTGCTCTCCCCAGGCCAGCACACCCTGCCCGACCCGTCCCCCATGACGATACCGCTTCCCCTCTACCCCCCCCGGCCCACACCAGCTCTCTCCTGGCCCTTCCAGCAGCAACCCGGTGCCCCCCCCCCCCCCCCCCCCCCCCCCCGCCCCAGGCTAGGACCCCTCCTAGCCACGATGCACCCTCCATGGTACTTCCGTGAGTCAGCTGACTTCTGCTGACTCCGGCAACTCACGCCAAAACCCGGCCCCTCTCGACATGGGGTCATCCCCCCTCCTGCCACACCTCCTTGGCACTGCTTCAACGCGGGAAAAAACCAGTAGAGGCCATGCCCCCACCACCAGCTCCACCCCCCCCTGCCCCGCAGCGCGGGAAACCAGAGGAAAGCCCGCGCTTTCACACTGCCCCACCCCACCCTTCTGACGCAGCTCCCCAAATTCCAGCTCCACCTCATCCCCCCAGCCCCGTACAGAAGAGAAAATAAAAAACAAACCCCCAACATTCCCCACCCAAAACCATACCCAACAGACCCACCCGGAAACAGAGCAAAAAACCAGCATAGAAAACACATGTCAAAATTACAAAAACAGCAACAGCAAAAACAGCAACGACCATAGTGCACCGGACCCCGCAGCCCCCAGACCCTAGTTCGAGTCCAGCTTCTCCGCCTGTACAAAGGCCCACGCCTCCTCCGGGGACTCGAAGTAGTGGTGCCGGTCCTTATATGTCACCCACAGACGCGCAGGCTGCAGCATTCCAAATTTGACCTGCTTGGCATGCAGCACCGCCTTCATCCGGTTAAACCCGGCCCGCCGCTTAGCCACCTCCGCACTCCAGTCCTGGTAGATTTGCACTACCGAATTCTCCCACTTGCTGCTCCTCTCTTTCTTGGCCCAGCGCAGACACACTCCCGGTCGCTGAATCGATGGAACCGCACCAGCACCGCCCGCGGGGGTTAATTTGTCTTGGGCCTCCTGGCCAGCACTCTGTGCGCTCCCTCAAGCTCCAGGGGCAAATAGAAGGACCCCGCTCCCATCAACGAGCTCAGCATCGTGGTCACATAAGACAGAAGATCCGACCCCTCCGCCAGGCCCAGGATCCTCAAATTCTTTCGCCTCGTGCGAACGTCCAGCTCCTCCAAGCGGTCTTGCCACTTTTTGTGAAGTGCCTCGTGCAACTCCACTTTCCCCACGAAGACCATGGCCTCCTCCTCCCGCTCAGCGGCCTGCCGCTGCAACTCCTGAATGTCCACCCCCTGGGCTGTCTGGGTCTCAAGCAGCTTGTTGGTAGTCGCATTCAGGGAGTCCAGCAACTCAGCCTTCAGCTCCGCAAAACAGCGCAGAAGAGCAGCTTGCTGCTCCTGCGCCCACTTCCACCAGTCCTCGGGTGCTCCGCCGGCCGCCATTTTGTCCTCCTTCCCCCGCTTTTCCTGGGGAGCTGCTGCAGCCTTTTCCTTTGCCCCACTCCGGGGTAAGCACCATAAATTTCGGGGAATGTTCCTCCAAATACCTCCCCGCACCGGGAACCGTCGAAACAGCACCGTTTGGGGCCCTAAAATAGGCCCAAAAGTCCTTTAATAGCGGGAGCTGCCGAACGTGCGGCTTAGCTCCGCATCACCGCAACCGGAAGTCAGAAATGGGTGTTTATTAAAGTGCTGCTGTGATGTCAGAGTGTGGGTAGAGCTGGGCTCTTTGTCCGCTTTACTTTTGTTTTAGGCTGTTTGCTACAGGGTGTGGTTAGTTTTGCTTTGGGAGCTGGATAGCTGCAGGCAAAGCAAGCAGCTGTATAAGGATCTCTCTATGCAAACTAAAGACTGTCTTCAAATCAATTGGGTGATTTCAAAGTGCTGACTGCTCTCAGTAGTGTATTTAAACCCGATCTCTGTGTAAAAAAAGGGTCTTTTGTTTTATCGATGTTAATAAGGAAAGATTAAGGTTTACTTATAGAATATTGTATCTGTGGGGAGGATTGGCGTTGATAGTTGTTAAGATGTTTACTGTGGGTTTATAAAGTGTTAACTGGTTTAATAAATAAACATTGTTTTAATTTTAAAGTACTGTAGAGTTCTGTTGCATCACACCTGCAGAGTAAGCCCGTGTGCTCCCCATACCACAGTCTAGTAAAAGTTGTGGGTCAGGTGAACTCCATGATACGCTTTGGGGTTCTCTAAACCCCGGCCCATAACAAAACTCACCACAGGCAAGTGATCTAATAATGTGCATGCACAAACACTCATTCATTAATACCTCTGAATAATGTCGAGAGCATGAAGGCACTAACTGACGTCAGCATGAACCCAAGGCCTGCAACAGCTGTTGTTATTATCCTATATTCATACGGAAGGATACCTAAAACAATTGAAAGACAAAATACATCTCAGTCCTCTATTGATATTAGCGGTTACCAGCACTGCAGCAGATAACCCGATGGATAGAAATGACTTGTGATTCCAGCAAATGAAAACTTCACATGTCTTTGTTCACTGTTTTAAAATATCAACATTAATGCTTATTAAAATGTGAATGCATGAAAACCATTCCAAATAATAACCCCCCACAATAATTATTCCATATTGCACAATTCTGCTTCCACACAGGCAGGGAATTGCTAACACTTTGCTAATGCTTCCAATCATTGTTTTTAATTACTAAATCACCTTTTCTGAAATGCTATTATATAGTCGCTGAACGTTTGACGGAAATGGATGAAATCTAGTGAGCTTATATTACATTCTACTTTGTTTGCCCCTCCCCATTGCCCCTGTTCTCACTTGGGACCTAATGATTCCCAGCCAGGCGTACAAGGTGATTTGATTCTTGGCCTCTGTTGTAGCTGTACCATCTCCGAAGCATTGTGTAAACAGCCCAAAGTCACTTACCCTGCTATGATTCTAGCACAGAGCAAGAGTGCAAGAAAATGCAATGTTAAATGTGTAATTACAAAGCAGAAATATCCAGATTTAACCTTTTCATAGGAACAGGACCCTCCAGCCTATCCCACCATTCAATGAGATCATGGCTGATCTCAGGGCGGCGCAGTAGCATAGTGTTTGGCACAGTTCGATTCCCGGCTTGGGTCACTGCCTGTGCAGAGTCTGCACGCTCTCCCCGTGCCTGCGTGGGTTTCCTCCGGGTGCTCCGGTTTCCTCCCACAGTCCAAAGACGTGCAGGTTAAGGTGGATTGACCATGATAAATTGTCCTTAGTGTTAAAAAAGGTTAGGTGGGTTACTGGGTTATGGGGATGGGGTGGGCTTAAGTGGGGTGCTCTTTCCAAGGGTCGGTGCAGATTCGATGGGCCGAATGGCCTCCTTCTGCACTGTAAATTCTATGATCTATGACCTAACTCCATATACCTGCCTTTTGACCCATATCCCTTAATATCTTTGCTTAACAAAAATCTATTTCAGATTTAAAATTAACAATTGTTGTTGCTTCACCTGTTGTTTGTGGGAGAGAGTTCCAAACCTCTACCACCCTTTCAGTGAAAAAGTTCTTCCGAACATCTCTCCTGAATGATCTGGCCCTAATTTTTAGACCATGCCCCCTAGTTTTAGAATCTCCAACCAGTGGAAATAGTTTATCTTCATCTACCCTGTCTTTCCCTGTTAATATCTTAAATATTTTGATCACTCCTTAACCTTCTAAAATCTACAATAAGAAGTCTTACAACACCAGATTCAAGTCCAACAGGTTTGTTTCACCTGGATTTTAACCTGGTGTTGTAAGACTTCTTACTGTGTTCACCCTAGTCCAACGCCGGCATCTCCACATCATCTTCTAAATTCCAGCACAAACAGGTCTAATTTGTGAAATCTCTCCTTGTAACTCAACCCCTGTAGTCCAGGTATCATTTTAGTAAACCTATGTTGCTCTCCCTCCAAGGCCAAAAAATCCTTCCTAGGGTGTGGTGCCCAGAACTGCTCCCAGTGACTCGGAGTGGGGTCTAACTAGGGTTTTGTAAAGCTGCAGCATTTGATGTTATTAAGTGTCACACTGGAGAGTGAAATGATCAGTACTTCTCCATGACCATCGATCATTGAAAATATTAAAAGGAAGTCTACACCTCCTGCTGCCTCAGGAAGGCATTATCAGAGACCCCTCCCACCCAGGCATTGCCTTCTTCCAGACCCTTCCGTCAGGCAGAAGGTACAGAAGTCTGAAGACCCGCACATCCAGACATAGGAACAGCTTCTTCCCCACAGTTACAAGACTCCTCAACGACTCTCCCTCGGACTGATCGGTTCCCTGTAAGAACACTATTCACAACACCCAATGCTGCTCTTGTTTGGCCTTGTTCCGCACTGTAACCAATTACTATTTGTTGATGTACCATTGTCAATGTTCTCTCTCGATTATTCTTTTGTCTACTATGTACGTACTGTGTACGTTCCCTTGGCCGCAGAAAGATTTTCACTGTACTTCGGTACATGTGACAATAAATATCAATCAATCAAGGTTCGATTTCCGGGTTGGGTCACTGTCTGCGCGGAGTCTGCACGTTCTCCCTGTGTCTATGTGGGTTTCCTCCGGGTGCTCCAGTTTCCTCCCACAAGTCCTGAAAGACGTGCTGTTAGGCGACTTGGACATTCTGAATTCTCCCTCTGTGTACCCGAACAGGCGCCGGAATGTTGCGGCTAGGGGCTTTTCATTGTAACTTCATTGCAGTGTTAACGTAAGCCTACTTGTGACACTAATAAAGATTATTGTTATTAGATCTCTAATCTAGATTAGATTTCCGCACTGAACATCAAAGAACTGTTGAAATTGGTTCTTATTTGTACATTTCAAGGGACTTGCTCTGCACCTAAGATTATTGAAAGATAGAATTTTACAGTGCAGAAGGTGGCCATTCAGCCCATTGAGTCTGCCCCGACCCTTGGAAAGACCCTTGGAAAGACCCTACCCAAACCCACGTCGCCACCCTATCCCTGTAACCAGGTGACCCCATCTAACCTATGGACACAAAGGGGTAATTTAGCATGGCCAATCCACCTAATCTGCATATCAATGGTGTGTGGGAGGAAACCGGAGCCTGACTTCACACTTTCGATAGATAACAGTAATTTAATTCAGGCATGCCAAACTAGGCCATTGTTCAAACCCGATATTTGATTAATTTGGACTTTCATCTTTAAATTGCATTATGCAGACACCCACTGTCTTGCTTTGGCTTTAAAGATCCATGGTCAGACTTTTACATTCCTCAGGCAGGAATGTGCCTGACCCGGAAGTGCATAAAATCGAGTGAAGACAGGGTGCTGATGTGACCATCAATTCACGCGAAACAAGGAGTTGAAGTAAACTGTGGCTTTAATCGACTAGATCAGTGCCTGCCTGTGACTGCTCTGCTACTGAGAGCCACCTACAGGGCTACTGCTCTTTATACCTCCCCTCAAGGGGCGGAGCCAGGAGCGGAGCCCACAAAGACACCAACATGATACATCACAGGTAATACCTTACAATGGTCCATAGGTGGAGCTCTCATGCGCAACAGCGTGGTACAGTTACATACATGGTGAATGGTTAATGCAATACGTTCACCACAGTGATCCCAATGATTTGGAAGATTTTAAGAAATTAAGGGGAACAGATAGGGTAAATAGCGAGAAGTTCCCCACTGTACAAAAGGGGCTTTGTGCGTCCACGGCCGCGCATTCCCCGTTAAGGCCCCTTATACAACGCAAGTCGTGTTAAATTGCCATGTGTTTCTCGACACTGTGAGCACCGGGAAACACGCAGCTAAACGCGTTCGCTATGGGACTTTGTTCCCATTTGGGAGAATCGCACACAATGATTGCAGTGGTGCTGATATTGCTTCAACACAAACATAATTTAGATTTTAGAAATTAAAATTTTAAAACAAATAACTCGGCTGTAAATTCAAGGATTATTGCCTATTGTAAAGATGAGAATTAGCACAAATTGTAGAACTTTTCACTTCATTAATTTTAAACTGCTGCTCAATATCAGGCAGAAGAATGGGGTCAACTCGTTTACAACACCCGCTATTACCTGAGAGAGTTCCAAACTTCTGCCTTTACAAACAGAAGCGTTTTCTAATTTCAGCACTGAAAAGTCTGGATCCAGGACTGCATTCACTGATCTGGAGACTCGCCATTGGTCTCCGTTGGTGCTAGGAGCGGGGCCAGCTGCGATTCACTCTCCTTTTCCACACAAATTTATGCACGGAAAGCCACCATTTTGAGCGGACAGCCTGATACCGAAGTCCGACAGCCCCCCTTCCCCACAGGAATAACAGGTCACCCCAACCTCCCAACATACATGTATGAGGATATCCCGAACCCTGCCCGCCCCATGTGCCCCTCCACGAATCCCCATCAGAATCCACATCAGAGACCCCCCCATCAGAGACCCCCCCCATCAGAGACCCCACATCAGAGACCCCACATCAGAGACCCCACATCACAGGCCCTCCAGAGACCTCCCAGAGACCCCACATCACAGACCCCACATCACAGACCCCACATCACAGACCCCATATCAGAGACCCCACAACAGAGACCCCACATCACAGGCCCTCCAGAGACCTCCCAGAGACCCCACATCACAGACCCCACATCACAGACCCCATATCAGAGACCCCACAACAGAGACCCCACATCACAGGCCCTCCAGAGACCTCCCAGAGACCCCACATCACAGACCCCACATCACAGACCCCATATCAGAGACCCCACAACAGAGACCCCACATCACAGGCCCTCCAGAGACTCCACATCAGAGACCCCCCCCCCAGAGACTCCACATCAGACCCCACCAGAGACACCCCCCAAGAGACCCCCCATCAGAGACCCCACATCAGAGACCCCCCCAAGAGACCCCCCATCAGAGACCCCACATCAGAGCCCCCCCCCAAGAGACCCCACATCAGAGACCCCACATCAGAGACTAGGGTGTTGAATCTTAATAAAGGGAACTATGAGGATATGAGGCGTGAGTTGGCCTTGATAGATTAGGGAGAGTTACTTAAAGGGATGACAGTGGATAGACAATGGCAAACATTCAAGGAACGCATGGAGGAACTACAGCAACAGTTCATTCCTGTCTGGCACAAAAGCAAAATGGGTAAGAGGGCCAATCCATGGCTTACAAAGGAAATTAGAAATAGTATCCGATCCAAGGAAGAAGCATACAAATTGGCCAAGAAAAATAATAGGTCTGAGGATTGGGAGCAGTTTAGAATTCAGCAAAGAAGGACGAAGGGATTGATTAAGAACGAGAAAGTACAGTACAAAAGGAAGCTTGCAGGGAACATAAAGACTGACACTAAGAGTTTCTGCAGATATGTGAAGAGAAAGAGATTGGTAAAGAGAAATGTAGGCCCCTGACAGACAGAAACAGGGGAATGCATAATAAGGAACAAAGAAATGGCTGAGCAATTGAATACATACTTTGGTTCTGTCTTCACAAAAAGGATAGAAATTAGATCCCAGAAATGTTGGAGAATGAAAGGTTTAGTGAGAGGGAAGAACTGAGGGAGATCAACATTAGTAGAGAAATTGTGCTGGGAAAACTGATGGGACTGAAGGTGGATAAATCCCCAGGGCCTGAGAATCTGCATCCCAGAGTGTTTAAGGAGGTGGCTCTGGAAATAGTGGATGCATTGGTGGTCATCTTCCAGGATTCTATAGACTCTGGAACTGTCCCTGCAGATTGGAGGGCAGCTCACGTCACTCCGATATTCAAAAAGGGAGGTAGAGAGAAAGCAGGGAATTATAGACCAGTAAGCCTAACATTGGTAGTGGGGAAAATTCTTGAATCCATTATCAAGGACTTTATAGGGGAACATTTAGAAAGCAGTGGCAGGATCAGTCAGAGTCAGCATGGATTTATGAAGAGAAAATCATGCTTGACAAATCTGTTGGAATTCTTTGAAGATGTAACCAGTATAGTCGACAAGGGGGAGCCAGTTGATGTGATATATTTGGACTTTCAGAAGGCATTTGACAAAGTCCCGCATAAGAGATTATTGTGCAAAATTAAATTGCGTGGGATTGGGGGAAATGTAATGAGGTGGATAGAAAACTGGTTGGCGGAGAGGAAACAAAGGGTAGGGATTAATGGGTCCTTTTCAAATTGGCAGGCAGTAACCAGTGGGGTACCACAGGGATCGGTGCTGGGACCCCAGCTATTCACAATATATATTAATGATTTGGATGAGGGAATAAAATGTAACATCTCAAAATTAGCAGATGATACCAAATTAGGTGGGAGGGTGAATTGTGACCAGGATGCAGGGATCCTACAGCAAGATCTGGACAGGTTGGGCGAGTGGGCAAACCAATGGCAGATGCAGTATAATTTGGATAAGTGTGAGGTTATTCATTTTGGAAGCAAAAACAGGAAGGCAGATTACTACCTGAATGGTTGTAAATTGGGAGAGGGGAATGTGCAGTGGGATCTGGGTGTCCTTGTGCACCATTTGCTGAAGGTAAGCATGCAGGTACAGCAGGCGGTAAAGAAGGCGAATGGTATGTTGGCCTTCATTGCAAGAGGTTTCGAGTATAGAAGCAGGAATGTGTTACTGCAATTGTACAGGGCCTTGGTGAGGCCACACTTGGAGTATTGTGTGCAGTTTTGGTCTCCTTCTCTGAGGAAGGATGCTCTTGCTCTCGAGGGAGTGCATAGAATATAGAACATAGAACATTATAGCGCAGTACGGGCCCTTCGGCCCTCGATGTTGCGCCGACCTGTGAAACCATCTGAAGCCTATCTGACCTACACTATTCCATTTTCATCCATATGTCTATCCAGTGACCACTTAAATGCCCTTAAAGTTGGTGAGTCTACTACTGTTGCAGGCAGGGCGTTCCACACCCCTACTACTCTCTGAGTAAAGAAACTGCCTCTGACATCTGTCCTATATCTACCACCCCTCAATTTAAAGCTATGTCCCCTCGTGTTGGTCATCACCATCCGAGGAAAAAGACTCTCACTGTCCACCCTATCTAACCCTCTGACTATCTTATATGTCTCTATTAAGTCACCTCTCAGCCTTCTCCTCTCTAACGAAAACAACCTCAAGTCCCTGAGCCTTTCCTCGTAAGACCTTCCCTCCATACCAGGCAACATCCTAGTAAATCTCCTCTGAACCCTTTCCAAAGCTTCCACATCCTTCCTATAATGTGGTGACCAGAACTGCACGCAGTACTCCAGGTGCGGCCACACCAGAGTTTTGTACAGCTGCAGCATGACCTCGTGGCTCCGAAACTCAATCCCCCTACTGATAAAGACTAGCACACCATATGCCTTCTTAACAGCCCTATTAACCTGGGTGGCAACTTTCAGGGATTTATGTACCTGGATGCCGAGATCTCTCTGTTCATCTACACTACCAAGAATCTTGCCATTAGCCCAGTACTCTGTCTTCCTGTTACTCCTTCCAAAGTGAACCACCTCACACTTTTCTGTAATAACTCCATCTGCCACCTCTCAGCCCAGCTCTGCAGCTTATCTATGTCCCTCTGTAACCTATAACATCCTTCAGCAC
Organism: Scyliorhinus canicula; assembly: GCF_902713615.1. Lineage (NCBI taxonomy): Eukaryota > Metazoa > Chordata > Chondrichthyes > Carcharhiniformes > Scyliorhinidae > Scyliorhinus > Scyliorhinus canicula. The sequence goes on from NC_052158.1 coordinate 1,173,032, forward strand.
TATCCACAACTCCACCGACCTTCGTGTCATCTGCAAATTTACTAACCCATCCTTCTACACCCTCTTCCAGGTCATTTATAAAAATGACAAACAGCAGTGGCCCCAAAACAGATCCTTGTGGTACACCACTAGTAACTGAACTCCAGGATGAACATTTGCCATCAACCACCACCCTCTGTCTTCTTTCAGCTAGCCAATTACTGATCCAAACCGCTAAATCACCTTCAATCCCATACTTCTGTATTTTCTGCAATAGCCTACCGTGGGGAACCTTATCAAACGCCTTACTGAAATCCATATACACCACATCAACCGCTTTACCCTCATCCACCTGTTTGTTCACCTTCTCAAAAAACTCAATAAGGTTTGTGAGACATGACCTACCCTTCACAAAACCGTGTTGACTATCGCTAATCAACTTGTTCTTTTCAAGATGATTATAAACCCTATCTCTTATAACCTTTTCCAACATTTTACCCACAAGTAAGGCTCACAGGTCTATAATTACCAGGGTTGTCTCTACTCCCCTTCTTGAACAAGGGGACAACATTTGCTATTCTCCAGTCTTCCGGCACTATTCCTGTCGACAAAGACGACATAAAGATCAAGGACAAAGGCTCTGCAAGCTCCTCCCTGGCTTCCCAGAGAATCCTAGGATAAATCCCATCTGGCCCAGGGGACTTATCTATTTTTACACTTTCCAAAATTGCTAACACCTCCTCCTTGTGAACCTCAATCCCATCTAGCCTCGTCGACTGTACCTGAGTATTCTCTTCGACAACATTGTCTTTCTCCAGTGTAAACACTGACGAAAAATATCCATCTAACACTTCCCCTATCTCCTCTGATTCCACACACAACTTTCCACTACTATCCTTGATTGGCCCTAATCTTACTCTAGTCATTCTTTTGTTCCTGATATACCTATAGAAAGCCTTAGGGTTTTCCTTGATCCTATCCGCCAACGACTTTTCGTGTCCTCTCCTCGCTCTTCTTAACTCTCCCTTTAGGTCCTTCCTAGCTAACTTGTAACTCTCATATGCCCTAACTGAGCCTTCATGTCTCATCCTAACATAAGCCTTCTTCTTCCTCTTGACAAGTGCTTCAACTTCCTTAGTAAACCACGGTTCCCTTGCTCGACAACTTCCTCCCTGCCTGACAGGTACATACTTATCAAGGACACGCAGAAGCTGTTCCTTGAAAAAGCTCCACATTTCGATTGTACCCATCCCCTGCAGTTTCCTTCCCCATCCTATATATCCTAAATCTTGCCGAATAGCATCATAATTGCCTTTTCCCCAGTTATAATTCTTGCCTTGCGGTATATACCTATCCCTGCCCATCGCTAAAGTAAACATAACCGAATTGTGATCACTATCACCAAAGTGCTCACCTACATCTAAATCTAACAACTGGCCGGGTTCATTACCCAGTACCAAATCCAATGTGGCATCGCCCCTTGTTGGCCTGTCTACATACTGTGTCAGAAAACCCTCCTGCACACACTGAACAAAAACTGACCCATCTATAGTACTCGAACTATAGTATTTCTAGTCAATATTTGGAAAGTTAAAGTTCCCCATAACAACTACCCTGTTACTCTCGCTCCTGTTGAGAATCATCTTTGCAATCCTTTCCTCTACATCTCTGGAACTATTCGGAGGTCTATAGACAACTCCCAACAGGGTGACTTCTCCTCCCCTGTTCCTAACCTCGGCCCACACTACCTCAGTAGACGAGTCCTCAAACATCCTTTCTACCGCCGTAATACTTTCCTTGATTAACAATGCCACACACCCCCCTCTTTTACCATCTTCTCTGTTCTTACAGAAACATCTAAATCCTGGAACCTGCAACAACCATTCCTGTCCCTGCTCTACCCATGTCTCCAAAATCGCCACAACATCGAGATCCCAGGTACCAACCCATGCTGCAAGCTCACCCCACCTTATTCCGGAAGGTTTACCAGGCTGATTCCAGAGATGGCGGGACTGTCATATGAGGAGAGATTGACTAGGTTGGGATTGTTCTCACTGGAGTTCAGAAGAATGAGGGGGGATCTCAAAGAGACGTATAAAATTCTAACAGGACTCAACAGGGTAGCTGCAGGGAAGATGTTACCAATGATGGGTGTGTCCAGAACCAGTGGTCACAGTCTGAGGATTCTGGGTAAACCATTTCGGACAGAGATAAGGTGACACTTCTTCACACAAAGAGTGATGAGCCTGTGGAATTCATTCACAGGAAGTAGTTGATGCTAAAACTTTGAATATATTCAAGAGGCAGCTGGATATAGCACTTGGGGAGAATGGTGTCAAAGGCTATGGGGAGAAAGCAGGATTAGGCTATTGAGTTGGATGATCAGCCATGATCGTGATGAATGGCGGAGCTGCTCGAAGGGCCAAAAGGCCTCCTCCTGCTCCGAAAGGGAAAATGCTGGAAAATCTCAGCAAGTCTGGCAGCATCTGTAAGGAGAGAAAAGAGCTAACGTTTCGAGTCCAATGACTCTTTGTCAAAGCGCCTCCTGCTCCTATCTTCTATGTATCTATGTACCCCACATCAGTGACCCCACATCAGAGACCCCCACCTAGAGATCCCAAATCAGAGACCCCACCCCAGAGACCCCACATCAGAGATCCCCCCTGATACCCCCCAGAGACCCACATCAGAGACCCAACATCAGAGACCCCCCCCATCAGTGACTCCACATCAGAGACCCCCCAGAGACCCCACATCAGTGACTCCACATCAGAGACCCCACATCAGAGACCCCACAATATAGACCCCTCCAGAGACCCCCCATCAGAGACCCGACATCAGAGACCTTACATCAGAGACCCCCCCCATCAGCGACTCCACATCAGAGACCCCCCCAGAGACCCCACATCAGAGACCCCACATCAGAGACCCTACATCAGAGACCCCCATTAGTTATGTCTGTCTAAAGCTGAAGGGCAGTCCAGGCAGCAGAGCGAAGATTCACTATATTTTCACTTACCCTTCCCTAACATCTGCTGCCTCAGACAAAATTGTTTGAAACAGCAGCTGTTACAAGTGTCAGAGGTTCCCTCAAAAGCCAAGTACCCTTAATCCCTTGACAGCCTTGAAAATGCAAATTAGCCATTCAATTTCACAAAGTATTACATTGCATTAGCCAGTGACTGACAGGCCTGTTACTCCTAGACAGCTGATCTATTTGACACTTCATGTTCTAATGCATCTCCATTAACCTGCTTTGATGCTAACCACGTTATCTGTAAACACGCTTTGTATGATTGACAGTTCCTCACCACTTCAAAAGCAGCTAAGTGCTGTCTGCTGTGAAAAAGCACCTTTATCTGCATCCTATTCACGGGATGTAAATCAGTTTCACCAGTGAATTTCCCAATTCATCTTTGCGGGCACGAACGGAAGATCCCGTGGGAAATTTTTGCCAGCATAAAACCATTTTTTGTGCCTCCCACTGAATTCCATCCCCCAGCCCTGGCCCTATAGTTCTAGACTCCCAAACCATAGGAAATAGTATCTCTCTACTAACCCTTTCTATTCCCCTTGATATCTCCAAAAGCAGTTTTGCACTCTTCAAAGGACTGTGATATTGAGGCACAAATCTTCCTAGCTTGATGGAAGAAAAATTAAAGATTCCATCAGAACCACTTCCCTGCACTCTGGCAACGTCCCTGACTGCCATCTCTGACAAAGTCAAGAAGTCTCAACCTTTGCAACAACACCTCAATCTTAACCCAGACACCAGCACCTACCTTAAAACCATCGCAAAAGATTTGGTTTTTTTAATTCCACTAAAGCCATGCCACTATCTCAAATGATCATCAGTTATTCAATCACATTGGTTACTCCTGTGGACCTGTCACCTCTGCTTCACTTCTGCTGGCCTTTCTTTTAGACACCACACCACTGCCCTTTGAAACGCTCTGCCTAGAGTCCTGCCATTTTCCGCCTCCCTACCACCTCAAACCCCTTTTGAGAAACGCCTTTGGTCCCCAGCTATTTGCATTTTCCCTGCTGCTTGGTGCGTTCCCCCCTCAATGTAAAATACTGTGAGCGATCTTCCTGCTTGTGAGAACCAAGCAAGCTTGAATAAACTGATATACAGAATCTTATCACATTTTCCTATATCCCAAAGCACTCCATATCTGATTAATTCGTTCTGAAGGACAGTTACTATTGCTAGCTCAGTGCGCTACATAAAAAGGTACGTCTTTATAGTTGTTTGGGCTGTTTCTAGAGGTAAAAGATGTATTTCCTTAAGTGATGCAACAGCCAAAAACATCTCAGTTTGACTGACAAAGATGAGACATATATGACCAGGACAAACCACTTGAAGAGCTATTTACTAGTCATTATCAGCCACTTACTAAGGCCATGACCAAACTCACCGTCAATAATTAACTGGTATTCTGCTCGTGAAATTGCACCACTTGTTTCTGCAATGCAGATATAAAGTCCACAGTCCTCAAACACAGCATCAGGGATGTATAGGCTGGCATTGTCTTTGGATAGTCTGTAAATAGTCATCGCACTGATATTGCCTTTCATCCATTGATAACTTGTAACAGGTATTGTGGAAACGCAACTAAGTTCAATAATTTGATGAGCAAAGGTGCTATTGGCTATTATTGTAACAGTAGACATTGCACCTATAACAGGAAAAATTAATGTTGTCATTCTGCAAAATCTAATTTTAATAACTGTTTTCACTCACTCTATTTTTGTGCCATGTATTACACTCTCACATCTTTGAAAGTAACCAATACCTCAAAATAAACAATCTTCCGTAGGTAGCCGCTTACTTTAAAATGCGGGTGATTGAGATTAGCAGAGTCAGCATTTAATCCAAAGGCGTTTCTTAATATTGGCTTACTAATGATAGCAATTGCTTTAATTTCTCCCCTCACTCTTGTCCCCCCATTTTCTGACTTTGAGATGTTTTTTATGCATTCTCTGTAAAAGGCAGACACAATCTTGTTCAAAGTTTCATTAATTTTAATGTATCCCATTATTACCTGGCTAAAACCATCGGCTAACCGTCAAACGCTTCTCCCTCTTAAATGTTTTTTGTCCATCCTTTGCTGGCTTCCAAACACTTTGCCAGTCATCTGGCCGAGCACTAACCATTCCTACATCGCCCACTTTTCCTCCAATTCCTTAATATCCTTTACCACAGATGGTTCTTCCTTCTCTCAGTTTCTTTTTTCAGAACTGAATGTATCTTTGTTGAGAGGACTTAAGAGTGACACTCAAAACTCATAAACAAAGAGGAAATGTTAAAGGAGCGCCGCACTGTCAGAGGGTCAGTACTGAGGGAGTACTGCACTGTCAGAGGGTCAGTACTGAGGGAGTGCCGCACTGTCAGAGGGTCAGTACTGAGGGAGTGCCGCACTGTCAGAGGGTCAATACTGAGGGAGCCCCGCACTGTCAGAGGGTCAGTACTGAGGGAGTGCTGCACTGTCAGAGGGTCAGTACTGAAGGAGTGCCGCACTGTCAGAGGGTCAGTACTGAGGGAGTGCCGCACTGTCAGAGGGTCAGTACTGAGGGAGTGCCGCACTGTCAGAGGGTCAGTACTGAGGGAGTGCTGCACTGTCAGAGGGTCAGTACTGAGGGAGTGCCGTACTGTCAGAGGGTCAGTACTGAGGGAGTGCCGCACTGTCAGAGGGTCAGTACTGAGGGAGTACTGCACTGTCAGAGGGTCAGTACTGAGGGAGTGCTGCACTGTCAGAGGGTCAGTACTGAGGGAGTGCTGCACTGTCAGAGGGTCAGTACTGAGGGAATGCCGTACTGTCAGAGGGTCAGTACTGAGGGAGTGCCGCACTGTCAGAGGGTCAGTACTGAGGGAGTGCTGCACTGTCAGAGGGTCAGTACTGAGGGAGTGCTGCACTTTCAGAGGGTCAGTACTGAGGGAGAGCTGCACTGTCAGAGGGTCAGTACTGAGGGAGTGCTGCACTGTCAGAGGGTCAGTACTGAGGGAGTGCCGCACTGTCAGAGGGTCAGTGCTGAGGGAGCGCTGCACTGTCAGAGGGTCAGTACTGAGGGAGTGCTGCACTGTCAGAGGGTCAGTACTGAGGGAGTGCCGCAATGTCAGAGGGTCAGTACTGAGGGAGTGCCGCACTGTCAGAGGGTCAGTACTGAGGGAGTGCTGCACTGTCAGAGGGTCAGTACTGAGGGAGTGCTGCACTGTCAGAGGGTCAGTACTGAGGGAGTGCTGCACTGTCAGAGGGTCAGTACTGAGGGAGTGCTGCACTGTCAGAGCGTCAGTACTGAGGGAGTGCTGCACTGTCAGAGGGTCAGTACTGAGGGAGTGCTGCACTGTCAGAGGGTCAGTACTGAGGGAGTGCTGCATGTCAGAGGGTCAGTACTGAGGGAGTGCCGCACTGTCAGAGGGTCAGTACTGAGGGAGTGCTGCACTGTCAGAGGGTCAGTACTGAGGGAGTGCTGCACTGTCAGAGGGTCAGTACTGAGGGAGTGCTGCACTGTGTCATGAGAATGTCACTTTAAGAAATGTTTGGCTGCTCATGTTACTGCAGTGATGTCAGAGTGTGGGTGGAGCTGAGCTCTGGTTCTGCTTTTTAGTTTCACTTTGAGAAAAGCTTGGGTGTGTATCTGTCTTTGTGGTTTCATTTTTCAGTGTGTTGCAGCTGAAGTCAGAAAAAGCAGCTGTACTGTTGAGCTCTCTGCTATGAAGGACTATCTCTTAATCATTTGGTGAATTCAGAATTATAAATATTTTCAGTATTGAATGTAAACCCTTATGTGCTTCTGTTTAAAGGTTTGTTAAGTCTTTTGGATGTTAAAAGAACAGCATACAGATTACTTAGTGTTGCATTCTTTGGGGGGTGTATTTGATTTACTGGTTGTTAAGATATTTACTGTTTGTTTTAAAAAGGTTAACTTGAGTTCATAGAATAAACATTGTTTTGCTTTAAAAAAAATCAATTTGTGCTGTACCACACCTGTAGAGTATGGAGTGCTCCCCATACCACAATCTATTAAAAGTTGTGGGTCAGGTGAACTCCATGATACACTTTGGGGTTCTCTAAACCCTGACCCATAACAATTGAGGGCTCGAGGAGGATAAAAGTCTATTTATTAGATTGGCTTAGTGAACTTGACAGTGAAGGGGTGAGCATATTGTCATTGCTTTTCAGGTGTGGTATTTCAGTTTAAGTGGGGAGTGTGTTGTGGACAATGGCTCTTTCGTGAGCTCTGGTTTATGGGGATGGAGACGGTCACACGCAGTACCTTGCGGACAGAGACTAAAAGCAGACTGTTAGATTTGGCAAAAACATTGCAGTTAACATTACCTGACAAAATGCGAAAATATGTGGTAATTATGGTGGTGGCTAAGCATTTGAAGTTGCCTGAGATAGAGTCTGACTCATTGGAAATGGCAAAAATTCAGTTGCAGATTAAGCAACTTGAAGATGAAAAAGAATTAAAGCAGCTTGAATATGCAATGAGAGAAAAAGAAAGAGAGAGGAAGATATAGATTGGGGAAAAAGAAAAGGAGAGAGAAGAAAGAAACAAAGAAAGAATAGCCCGAGCAGGACTTCCGGGTGTGCATTATGGAGTGAGTGTGCACACAGAGGCAGCTCCTGCCTAATATTGCAGAAAAGAGCTCTTTTTTGGGCAGCACGGGTTGGAATTTCGATGAAAAGGCGTGGGTGAAGGTTCAAGGAGTATTTTCCCCCTGGAATAGGATGTTTCTTGGTTATCAGACCCTTAGAAACAGTGCAGGATTTGTCTGAACAGCAACAAACAAAAGCAAGCATGCTAGCGGGGAAGGGCCAGCTTATAGGTCTCAAGCTGACCTGAGGGCCTTTATGAAAGCTGAATTCCAGCAGCAGAGGGAAGAACTGTGAAAAGATCTCACCAAGGCCATTGAAGAAGCGGAGACGGACTTCCGGTAGTGGTGATGCGGAGCTAAGCCGCACGTTCAGTGGCACCCACTATTTTCGGACTTTGGGGCTCTTTTAAGGGCTCGCAGTGGTGCTGTTTGGGCTTTTCCCCGTGTGGGAACACTCCTTCTCAGATTCTCCACCGGTGGATGGCCTGGACTAGGAGTGGAGCGGTCAGAAAATCGGCTTTGTAGGTGCGGCACCGCAGCTCCCGCTACTTAAGGACTTTTGGGCCGATTTGAGGGCCTCAAACGGCGCTGTCTCAACGAATCCCGGTGGGGGAAGGTGTCTAGAGGCGCATTCCCCATAATTTATGGTGCTCACCCGGAGTGGGGCAAAGGAAAAAGCTGCAGCAGCTCCCCAAGAAAAGCGGAGGAAGCAGGACAAAATGGCGGCCGGCGGAACACCCGAGGACTGGTGGAAGTGGGCGCAGGAGCAGCAGGCCTCTCTTCTGCGCTGTTTTGCGGAGCTGAAGGCTGAGTTGCTGGACTCCCTGAATGAGACTACCAACAAGCTGCTTGGGACCCAGGCGGCCCAGGAGGCGTCTATTCGGGAATTGCAGCAGCAGGCCGCTGAGCGGGAGGAGGAGGCCGTGGTCCTCGTGGGGAAAGTGGAGTTGCACGAGGCACTTCACAAAAAGTGGCAAGACCGCTTGGAGGAGCTGGACGTTCGCACGAGGCGAAAGAATTTGAGGATCCTGGGCCTGGCGGAGGGGCTGGAGGGGTTGGATCTCCCGTCGTACGTGACCACGATGTTGAGCTCGTTGATGGGAGCGGGGTCCTTCCATTTGCCCCTGGAGCTTGAGGGAGCCCACAGAGTGCTGGCCAGGAGGCCTAAGGCAAATGAACCCCCGCGGGCGGTGCTGGTGCGGTTCCATCGATTTAGTGACCGGGAGTGTGTGCTGCGCTGGGCCAAGAAAGAGAGGAGCAGCAAGTGGGAGAATTCGAAAGTGCGAATCTACCAGGACTGGAGTGCGGAGGTGGCAAAGCGGCGGGCCGGGTTCAACCGGACGAAGGCGGTGCTGCATGCCAAGCAGGTCAGATTTGGAATGCTGCAGCCTGCGCGTCTGTGGGTGACATATAAGGACCGGCACCACTACTTCGAGTCCCCGGAGGAGGCGTGGGCCTTTGTACAGGCGGAGAAGCTGGACTCGAACTAGGGTCTGGGGACACGCTATGGCCGTTGCTGTTTTTGCTGTTGCTGTTCTTCAATTTTGACACGTGTTTTTTTATGCTGGTTTTCTTTTTGCTCTGTTTCCGGGTGGGTTTGTCTGTTGGGTATGGGTGTGGGGTAAGTGGGGAACGTTGGGGGCATGTGCTTTATATGTTCTCTTCGGTACGGGGCTGGGGGTTGGGGTGAAACTGGATTTTGAGGAGCTGCGTCAGAAGGGTGGGGTGTGGCAGTGTGAAAGCGCGGGCTTTCCTCTGGTTGTCCGCGCTGCGGGGCAGGGGGGGCGGAGCTGGAGGTGGGGGCGTGGCCTCTACTGGTTTTCTTTCCCACGCTGAAGCGGGGCCAAGGAGGTGTGGCAAGAGGGGGATGACCCCATGCTGGGAGGAGATGGGTTTTGGCAGGAGCAGCCGGGTCAGCAGAAGTCAGCTGACTCACGGAAGTACCATGGAGGGTGCGTCGCGGCTAGGAGGGGTCCTAGCCTGGGGGGGTGGGGGGGGATACCGGGTTGCTGCTGGAATGGCCAGGAAGGAGCTGGCATGGGCCGGGGGGGTAGAGGAGAGGCGTTATCGCCATGGGGAACGGGTCAGGCGGGGCGAGCTGGCCTGGGGCGAGCAGTCGATAAGCTATGGCTAGCCGGCGGGGGAGAGGGGCGGGTTGCCCTCTGATCCATCTGATTACCTGGAACGTGAGGGGGCTGAATGGGCCGGTTAAGAGAACTAGGGTAATTTCTCATCTGAAGGGGCTGAAGGCGGACGTGGCTATGCTCCAGGAGACCCACTTGAAGGTGGCAGACCAGGTTCGTCTGAGGAAGGGGTGGGTGGGGCAGGTTTTTCACTCAGGATTGGACGCGAAGAACCAGGGGGTGGCGATTCTGGTGGGGAAGAGGGTGGTGTTCGAGGCGGCTGAGGTGGTGTCGGACAAGGAGGGCAGATATATTATGGTGAAGGGTAGGCTGCAGGGAGAGAAGGTGGTGCTGGTTAATGTATATGCCCCGAATTGGGATGATGCCGGCTTCATGAGGCGCTTGTTGGGCCGCATTCCGGACCTAGAGGCAGGGGGCCTGATCATGGGGGGAGACTTTAACACAGTGCTGGATCCCCCACTGGACCGGTCCAGTTCAAGGACGGGTAGGAGACCGGCGGCGGCCAAAGTACTGAGGGGGTTTATGGACCAGATGGGAGGGGTGGATCCCTGGAGGTTTGGGAGGCCGAGAGCGCGGGAGTATTCCTTTTTCTCCCATGTCCATAGGGTCTATTCCCGAATAGATTTCTTCATCCTGAGCAGGGGATTGATCCCGAAGGTGCAGGATGCAGAGTATTCGGCCATAGCAATTTCAGACCATGCTCCGCACTGGGTTGATCTGGAGATGGGGGAGGCGCGGGACCAGCGCCCGCTCTGGCGACTGGATGTGGGGCTGCTGGCTGATGAGGAGGTGTGTAGGAGGGTCCGGGGAAGTATTGAGGGGTATCTTGATACCAACGACACGGGGGAGGTCCGGGTGGGGATGGTCTGGGAGGCTCTGAAAGCAGTGATCCGGGGGGAGCTGATCTCCATACGGACCCATAGGGAAAGGAGGGAGAGGAAGGAGAGGGAGAGACTGGTGGGGGAGCTCCTGGATGTGGACAGGAGATACGCGGAGGCACCGGAGGAGGGGTTGCTGGGGGAACGGCGTAGTTTGCAGGCCAAATTTGACTTGTTGACCACCAGAAAGGCAGAGACACAGTGGAGGAGGTCGCAGGGCGCGGTATATGAGTATGGGGAGAAGGCGAGCAGGATGTTGGCGCATCAGCTCCGCAGGCGGGATGCGGCTAGGGAAATTGGTGGAGTGACGGATAGGGGTGGGAATGTAATGCAGAAGGGGACAGAAGTAAATGGGGTCTTTAGGGACTTCTACGAGGAACTGTACCGGTCAGAACCTCCGATGGGGAGAGGGGGGATGGAGAGCTTCATGAACAGGCTATGCTTCCCAAGGGTTCAAGAGGAGCTGGTAGAGGGGCTGGGGGCGCTGATAGAGTTGGAGGAGCTAGTCAGGGGGATCGGGCAAATGCAGTCAGGTAAGGCGCCGGGGCCGGACGGGTTCCCGGTGGAATTTTATAAAAGTATGCGGATCTGGTGGGCCCCCTGTTGGTGCGAGCCTTCAATGAGGCATGGGAGGGGGGGGCTTTGCCCCCGACGATGTCGCGGGCACTGATCTCTCTGATCCTGAAGCGGGATAAGGACCCCTTGCAGTGTGGATCATACAGGCCTATCTCGCTCCTCAATGTTGACGCTAAGTTGCTGGCGAAGATCCTGGCCACCAGGATAGAGGACTGTGTGCCAGGGGTGATACATGAGGATCAGACAGGATTTGTCAAGGGACGGCAGCTCAACACGAATGTGCGGAGACTACTAAATGTTATTATGATGCCGGCAGTGGAGGGGGAGGCTGAGATAGTGGTGGCGCTGGATGCGGAGAAAGCATTTGATAGAGTGGGGGTACCTGTGGGAGGTGCTGGAGCGGTTCGGATTCGGGGAGGGATTCATCAAATGGGTGAGGCTGCTCTACGCGGCTCCAATGGCGAGTGTAGTTACCAATGGAAGGAGATCGGAGTACTTTAGGCTCTACCGTGGGACCAGGCAGGGGTGCCCCCTGTCCCCCTTGCTCTTTGCACTGGCGATTGAACCTTTGGCTATGGCGTTGAGGGAGTCAGGGAGATGGAGGGGTCTGGTGCGGGGTGGGGAGGAACATCGTGTATCGCTGTATGCGGACGACCTGCTGTTGTATGTGGCGGATCCAGAAGGGGGAATGCCGGGGGTGATGGAGCTGTTAGCGGAATTTGGGGGCTTCTCGGGCTATAAGTTAAATTTAGGCAAGAGTGAGGTATTTGTAGTACACCCGGGTGATCAGGAGGAGGGAATCGGGAGACTCCCATTTAAGAGGGCAGTGAAGAGTTTCAGATACCTGGGGGTGCAGGTGGCCAGGAGTTGGGGGACTCTCCATAAGCTTAATTTTACCAGACTGGTGGAGCAGATGGAAGAGGAATTTAAAAGGTGGGACATGGTGCCGCTATCGTTGGCGGGTAGAGTGCAGTCCATCAAAATGACGGTTCTCCCGAGGTTCTTGTTCCTTTTTCAGTGTTTGCCCATCTTTATCCCTAGGGCCTTTTTTAGAAGGGTGACTAGCAGCATCATGAGCTTTGTTTGGACGCATGGGACCCCGAGGGTGAAGAGGGTCTTCTTGGAGCGGGGTAGAGATGGTGGGGGGCTGGCATTACCCAATCTCTCGGGGTATTATTGGGCGGCCAATGTGTCGATGGCGCGCAAGTGGGTAATGGAGGGGGAGGAGGCAGCATGGAAACGGATGGAGAGGGCGTCCTGTGGCGATACAAGCCTGGGGGCCCTGGTAACGGCGCCGTGGCCGTTCCCTCCCACGAGGTATACCACGAGTCCGGTGGTGGCGGCTACCCTCAAGATTTGGGGGCAGTGGAGGCGACATAGGGGAGAAGTGGGGGGCTCGATGGAGGCTCCGTTAAGGGGGAACCATAGGTTCGTCCCGGGGAACATTGATGGGGGATTTCAGGGTTGGCACAGAGCGGGCATCAGACAGCTGAGGGACCTGTTTATTGATGGGAGGTTTGCGAGCCTGGGGGAGTTGGAGGAGAAATTTGGGCTCCCCCCGGGGAACATGTTCAGGTATCTGCAGGTAAAGGCATTTGCTAGGCGGCAGGTGGAGGGATTCCCTTCGCTTCCCGCGAGGGGGGTGAGCGACAGGGTGCTTTCGGGGGTCTGGGTCGGAGAGGGGAAGATATCTGATATCTACAAGGTTATGCAGGAGGCGGAGGAGGCGTCAGTAGAGGAGCTGAAAACGAAGTGGGAGGGGGAACTGGGGGAACAGATCGAAGACGGGACATGGGCTGATGCCCTGGAGAGGGTTAATTCTTCCTCCTCGTGTGCGCGGCTTAGCCTCATCCAATTCAAGGTGCTGCACCGGGCCCACATGACTGGGACGAGGATGAGTAGGTTCTTTGGGGGTGAGGACAGGTGTGTCAGGTGCTCGGGGAGTCCAGCGAACCATGCCCATATGTTCTGGGCATGCCCGGCACTGGAGGAGTTCTGGAAGGGGGTGGCGAGGACGGTGTCGAGGGTGGTGGGATCCAGGGTCAAACCAGAATGGGGACTCGCGATTTTTGGGGTTGGGGTGGAGCCGGGAGTGCAGGAGGCGAAAGAGGCCGGTGTGCTGGCCTTTGCGTCCCTAGTAGCCCGGCGAAGGATCTTGCTACAATGGAAGGATGCGAGGCCCCCAAGCGTGGAGACCTGGATCAATGACATGGCGGGTTTCATTAAGCTACAGAAGGTCAAATTCGCCCTGAGAGGGTCGGTACAAGGGTTCTTTAGGCGGTGGCAGCCTTTTCTCGACTTTCTAGCTCAACGATAGGGTACGGGGACAGCAGCAGCAGCAACCCGGGGAGGGAAAAGGGGAGGGAAAAGGGGGGGGCCGACAATGACTATGTTTGTTTATTTAATTTTAATATTTTTTAAGTTCTTTTGTTGTTCATTAGGGTTGGGGGGGTTTGGGGATGTGATACATGCGCCGATACGGTCTGGGGGTGTCACAGTTATTATGGGTTATTTTGTTGCATTTCATTGTTTGTCGTTATGTTTTATATTTTCTGTAAAAAATTCCAATAAAAAATTATATAAAAAAAAAAGAATAGCCCGAGCAGAACAGAAAGAAAGAGACTGAGAGGAAAGTGAAAAAGAGAAAGTTTGAACTTCAGAAAATGGCCATGAAACATATGTCAGTTAAAATTGGCAGACGTAAAGGGAAACGTACAGTTGGATGATAGTGATGAGGATAGTGAGAAAGAGCGACAAAGTCGAAGGCGTGGTGGGGATCTATTTAAATATGTCCAAGCATTGCCAAGGTTTGACGAGAAGGAAGTGGAAGCCTTTTTCATTTCATTTGAGAAGGTAGCTAAACAAATGAATTGGCCACAGGACATGTGGTGTTACTGATTCAAACAAAGCTGGTAGGTAGGGCTAGTGAAGTGTTTGCATCACTAACGGAGGAGGTATCTGGGATGTATGAGGTGAAAAAATCAATCTTAGGTGCACATGAACTGGTGCCTGAAGCCTACAAAGGTTTAGAAATTTAAGGAAAGAATTTTGTCAAACATACATAGAACATAGAACATAGAACAGTACAGCACAGAACAGGCCCTTCGGCCCTCGATGTTGTGCCGAGCAATGATCACCCTACTTTAACCCGTATACCCGTAACCCAACAATCCCCCCATTAACCTTACACTACGGGCAATTTAGCATGGCCAATCCACCTAACCCGCACATCTTTGGACTGTGGGAGGAAACCGGAGCACCCGGAGGAAACCCACGCACACACGGGGAGGACGTGCAGACTCCACACAGACAGTGACCCAGCCGGGAATCGAACCTGGGACCCTGGAGCTGTGAAGCATTGATGCTAACCACCATGCTACCGTGAGGCCCAAAGGCTCAAACAGTAATTTTGTTAGGTGGATATGGGCTTTGAAAATAGACCAAACGTATGGTCTCAGAGAAATTATACTTTTGGAAGAGTTTAAAAATTCAATTCCTGATGTAGTGAGAACTCATGTGGAAGAGCAGAGGGTTAAAACTGCGAGATTAGCAGCAGAAATGGCAGATGATCCAGCAGAGGGCAGCAGAGCAGAGCTTCTGATTGGCTGTTCCGGGGAGATTTGCATACGTGCAGTGCGGTCAGCGTAAGTTGAAGGTGCACCTGCATCAGTGACCCGAGGAGCTCGACGGAAGGTGAGCATCCAGCAGAGGGCAGCAGAGCAGAGCTTCTGATTGGCTGTTCCGGGGAGATTTGCATACGTGCAGTGCGGTCAGCGTAAGTTGAAGGTGCACCTGCATCAGTGACCCGAGGAGCTCGACGGAAGGTGAGCATCCAGCAGAGGGCAGCAGAGCAGAGCTTCTGATTGGCTGTTCCGGGGAGATTTGCATACGTGCAGTGCGGTCAGCGTAAGTTGAAGGTGCACCTGCATCAGTGACCCGAGGAGTTCGACGGAAGGTGAGCATCCAGCAGAGGGCAGCAGAGCAGAGCTTCTGATTGGCTGTTCCGGGGAGATTTGCATACGTGCAGTGCGGTCAGCGTAAGTTGAAGGTGCACCTGCATCAGTGACCCGAGGAGCTCGACGGAAGGTGAGCATCCAGCAGAGGGCAGCAGAGCAGAGCTTCTGATTGGCTGTTCCGGGGAGATTTGCATACGTGCAGTGCGGTCAGCGTAAGTTGAAGGTGGTTTGTGAAGGGGCTGTTCTCGAGTGACAGCTTTACCCGAAACACTACTTATGTAGTGTCTCCCACCCATCCTCCTCCTCTAACCAAAAAAAAAGCTCTGTCCGTTGGATTGCTAAACTAATAAGTTTTTTATTTTTTTTATTTTTCAGTAGTTGGGAAGTTAGTTCAGTGGGAATGGAGGCTAGGGCAGTTGAATGTTCCTCCTGCAGAATGTGGGAGGAAAGGGTCACCTCTTGTGTCCCTTCTGACTACATCTGCGGGAAGTGCACCCAACTCCAGCTCCTCGAGAGCCGCATTAGGGACCTGGAGCTGGAGCTGGATGAACTTCGGATCATTCGGGAGGCGGAGGAGGTTATTGAGAGGAGTTATAGGGAGGTAGTCACACCTCAGGTAAAAGAAGAAAGTAGATGGGTTACCGTCAGGGGAGGCAGAGGGAACCGGCAGGCAGTGCAGGGATCCCCTGTGGTCGTTCCCCTCTATAACAAGTATACCGTTTTGGATACTGTTGCGGGGGACGACTTACCAGGGATAAGAAATAGGGCGCAGGTCTCTGGCACAGAGTCTGTCCCTGTTGCTCAGAAGGGAAGGGAGAAGAGGAACAGAGCACTTGTCATTGGGGACTCCATAGTTAGAGGAACAGACAGGAGGTTCTGTGGGAACGAAAGAGACTCACGGTTGGTGTGTTGCCTCCCAGGTGCCAGGGTTCGTGATGTCTCTGATCGTGTTTTTGGGATCCTTAAGGGGGAGGGGGAGCAGCCCCAAGTCGTGGTCCACATAGGTACCAACGACATAGGTAGGAAGAGAGATGGGGATTTGAGACAGAAATTCAGGGAGCTAGGGTGGAAGCTGAGAGCTAGAACAAACAGAGTTGTTATCTCTGGGTTGTTACCCGTGCCACGTGCTAGCGAAGTAAGAAATAAGGAGAGAGAGGAGTTGAACACGTGGCTACAGGGATGGTGCAGGAGGGAGGGTTTTGGTTTCCTGGATAATTGGGGCTCATTCTGGGGTAGGTGGGACCTCTACAAACAGGATGGTCTTCACCTGAACCAGAGGGGTACCAATATCCTGGGAGGGAGATTTGCTAGTGCTCTTCGGGGGGGGTTTAAACTAATTCAGCAGGGGGATGGGAACCTAAATTGTAGTCCCAGTGTACAGGATGTTGAGAGTAGTGAGGTCAGGGATAGGGTTAAAAGTTCGAAAGAGGGCACCGGCAAGCAGGACGCTGGTTTGAAATGTGTCTACTTCAACACCAGGAGCATCCGGAATAAGGTGGGTGAGCTTGCAGCATGGGTTGGTACCTGGGATCTCGATGTTGTGGCGATTTCGGAGACATGGGTAGAGCAGGGACAGGAATGGTTGTTGCAGGTTCCAGGATTTAGATGTTTCTGTAAGAACAGAGAAGATGGTAAAAGAGGGGGGGGTGTGGCATTGTTAATCAAGGAAAGTATTACGGCGGTAGAAAGGACGCTTGAGGACTCATCTACTGAGGCAGTATGGGCCGAGGTTAGGAACAGTAGAGGAGAGGTCACCCTGTTGGGAGTTGTCTATAGACCTCCGAATAGTCCCAGAGATGTAGAGGAAAGGATTGCAAAGATGATTCTGACAGGAGCGAGAGTAACAGGGTAGTTGTTATGGGGGACTTTAACTTTCCAAATATTGACTGGAAATACTATAGTTCGAGTACTATAGATGGGTCAGTTTTTGTGCAGTGTGTGCAGGAGGGTTTTCTGACACAGTATGTAGACAGGCCAACAAGGGGCGAGGCCACATTGGATTTGGTACTGGGTAATGAACCCGGCCAGGTGTTAGATTTAGATGTAGGTGAGCACTTTGGTGATAGTGATCACAATTCGGTTATGTTTACTTTAGCAATGGGCAGGGACAGGTATATACCGCAAGGCAAGAATTATAGCTGGGGGAAAGGCAATTATGATGCTATTCGGCAAGATTTAGGAGGTATAGGATGGGGAAGGAAACTGCAGGGGATGGGTACAATCGAAATGTGGAGCTTTTTCAAGGAACAGCTACTGCGTGTCCTTGATAAGTATGTACCTGTCAGGCAGGGAGGAAGTTGTCGAGCAAGGGAGCCGTGGTTTACTAAGGAGGTTGAAGCACTTGTCAAGAGGAAGAAGAAGGCTTATGTTAGGATGAGACATGAAGGCTCAGTTAGGGCACTTGAGAGTTACAAGTTAGCTAGGAAGGACCTAAAGGGAGAGTTAAGAAGAGCGAGGAGAGGACACGAAAAGTCGTTGGCGGATAGGATCAAGGAAAACCCTAAGGCTTTCTATAGGTATATCAGGAACAAAAGAATGACTCGAGTAAGATTAGGGCCAATCAAGGATAGTAGTGGAAGTTGTGTGTGGAATCAGAAGAGATAGGGGAAGCATTAAATGGATATTTTTCGTCAGTGTTTACACTGGAGAAAGACAATGTTGTCGAGGAGAACACTCAGGTTCAGTCGACCAGGCTAGATGGAATTGAGGTTCAAAAGGAGGAGGTGTTAGCAATTTTAGAAAATGTCAAAATAGATAAGTCCCCTGGGCCAGATGGGATTTATCCTAGGATTCTCTGGGAAGCCAGGGAGGAGATTGCTGAGCCTTTGTCCTTGATCTTTATGTCGTCTTTGTCGACAGGAATAGTGCCGGAAGACTGGAGGATAGCAAATGTTGTCCCCTTGTTCAAGAAGGGGAGTAGAGACAACCCTGGTAATTATAGACCTGTGAGCCTTACTTCAGTTGTGGGTAAAATGTTGGAAAAGGTTATAAGAGATAGGGTTTATAATCATCTTGAAAAGAACAAGTTGATTAGCGATACTCAACACGGTTTTGTGAAGGGTAGGTCATGTCTCACAAACCTTATTGAGTTTTTTGAGAAGGTGACCAAACAGGTGGATCAGGGTAAAGCTGTTGATGTGGTGTATATGGATTTCAGTAAGGCGTTTGATAAGGTTCCCCACGGTAGGCTATTGCAGAAAATAAGGAAGTATGGGATTGAAGGTGATTTAGCGGTTTGGATCAGTAATTGGCTAGCTGAAAGAAGACAGAGGGTGGTGGTTGATGGCAAATGTTCATCCTGGAGTTCAGTTACTAGTGGTGTACCACAAGGATCTGTTTTGGGGCCACTGCTGTTTGTCATTTTTATAAATGACCTGGAAGAGGGTGTAGAAGGATGGGTTAGTAAATTTGCAGATGACACGAAGGTCGGTGGAGTTGTGGATAGTACTGAAGGATGTTATAGGATACAGAGGGACATAGATAAGCTGCAGTGCTGGGCTGAAAGGTGGCAGATGGAGTTTAATGCGGAAAAGTGTGAGGTGGTTCACTTTGGAAGGAGTAAGAGGAATGCAGAGTACTGGGCTAATGGCAAGATTCTTGGTAGTGTAGATGAACAGAGAGATCTCGGCATCCAGGTACATAAATCCCTGAAAGTTGCCACCCAGGTTAATAGGGCTGTTAAGAAGGCATATGGTGTGCTAGCCTTTATAAGCAGGGGGATTGAGTTTCGGAACCACAAGGTCATGCTGCAGCTGTACATAACTCTGGTGCGGCCACACCTGGAGTACTGCGTGCAGTTCTGGTCACCACATTATAGGAAGGATGTGGAAGCTTTGGAAAGGGTTCAGAGGAGATTTACTAGGATGTTGCCTGGTATGGAGGGAAGGTCTTACGAGGAAAGGCTCAGGGACTTGAGGTTGTTTTCGTTAGAGAGGAGAAGGCTGAGAGGTGACTTAATAGAGACATATAAGATAGTCAGAGGGTTAGATAGGGTGGACAGTGAGAGTCTTTTTCCTCGGATGGTGATGACCAACACGAGGGGACATAGCTTTAAATTGAGGGGTGAGAGATATAGGACAGATGTCAGAGGCAGTTTCTTTACTCAGAGAGTAGTAGGGGTGTGGAACGCCCTGCCTGCAATAGTAGTAGACTCGCCAACTTTAAGGGTATTTAAGTGGTCACTGGATAGACATATGGATGAATATGGAATAGTGTAGGTCAGATAGGCTTCAGATGGTTTCACAGGTCGGCGCAACATCGAGGGCCGAAGGGCCCGTACTGCGCTGTAATGTTCTATGTTCTATGTTCTATTATGAATTAGTTCATAAATCAAAGCTTAGTTTTCCGACATCAGTTTCAGTCTGTGAGGGATAGAAACTGGGGACATGGGAAATACTCAAGTGGTAAAAGTAAAGGTGATCTGATGGGAGATAATGAGAGTGTACCTCAGATTAAAAAGGAAATTCAGGAGGGTGGAAAAGAATGAAAAGTTTCAAATGTTTTTACTATAATAACCTAGGCCATGTAAAGTCAGTGTTGTTGGTTGAAGAAAAGCATTGGGAAGGCTGATGTGGTAAAACAGGATAAGACAGTGGGGTTTGTTAGAGTGGTAAAGGAAAGCCCAAGGGAAGCGAAGGAGGTTCAAAAGATTGTACAGACTGTTCAAGAGGTGATTGATAAGAAGGTGCCAGACGTCATCAAAGAATTTACTTATGTGGGTAAAGTTTACGCATGTGTATCAGGAGGAGCAAGAAGTCACAATTTTAAGAGACACGGGAACTAGTCAATCTTTAATGGGAAGAGATGAGGAATTATGTAGTTTGGGAAGAATGTTGCCAGAAAAGGTGGTAATATGTGGAATTCAGGGTGAGAGGAGTTGTGTTCCATTATATAAGGTAAGGTTGGAAAGTCCAGTGAAGAGTGGTGAAGTGGTAGCAGGAGTAATAGAGAAACTATCTTGTCCAGGAAGACAGGTTATCTTCGGTAATGATATAGCTGGATCGCAGGTGGGAGTGATGCCTACTGTGGTTGATAAGCCAGTGGAGTGTTGAAGGATAAATATCCTGGGATTTTTCTGCATTGTGTAGTAACAAGGTCGCAAAGTCACAGGTTAAGACAAGAGGAGAAATAAAAGAGTGAAAATGAAGTTGAAGTGCAATTATCAGAAACGATTTTTGATCAGATGGTTGAAAAAGAACAAGAACAGGTGGTGGAGGATGAGGCGGATATTTTTAGTTCAGGAAAATTGGCGGAGTTACAACAGAAAGATATAAAAATAAAACAGATGTATCAGAAAGCATATACGGAAGAGGAATCTGAGAGTATACCAGAGTGTTATTACCGTAAAAGTGATGTCTTGATGAGATAATGGAGATCTTTACATATGCAGGCGGATGAAAAATGGGCAGAAAAATGGGCAGAAAAAATGAGCAGAAGCTCAGAATATAAAAACAGACAGTAAAAGTTTTTACAAATATATAAGACAAAAAAGAGTGGCTAAGGTAAATATTGGTCCTTTAGAGGATGAGAAGGGAGTTTTAATAATGGGAAATGAGGAAATGGCTGAGGAACTGAACAGGTTTTTTGGGTCGGTCTTCACAGTGGAAGACACAAATAACATGCCAGCGACTGATAGAATGAGGCTATGACAGGTGAGGACCTTGAGAGGATTGTTATCACTAAGGAGGGAGTGATGGGCAAGCTAATGGGGCTAAAGGTAGACAAGTCTCCTGGCCCTGATGGAATGCATCCCAGAGTGCTAAAAGAGATGGCTAGGGAAATTGCAGATGCACTAGTGATAATTTACCAAAATTCACTAGACTCTGGGGTGGTCCCGGTGGATTGGAAATTAGCAAACGTGACGCCACTGTTTAAAAAAGGAGGTAGGCAGAAAGCAGGAAATTATAGGCCAGTGAGTTTAACTTCGGTAATAGGGAAGATGCTGGAATCTATCATCAAGGAAGAAATTGCGAGGCATCTGGATAGAAATTGTCCCATTGGGCAGACGCAGCATGGGTTCGTTAAAGGCAGGTCATGCCTAACTAATTTAGTGGAATTTTTTGAGGACATTACCAGTGCAGTAGATAACGGGGAGCCGATGGATGTGGTATATCTGGATTTCCAGAAAGCCTTTGACAAGGTGCCACACAAAAGGTTGCTGCATAAGATAAAGATGCATGGCATTAAGGGTAAAGTAGTAGCATGGATAGAGGATTGGTTAATTAATAGAAAGCAAAGAGTTGGGATAAATGGGTGTTTCTCTGGTTGGCAATCAGTAGCTAGTGGTGTCCCTCAGGGATCCGTGTTGGGCCCACAATTGTTCACAATTTACATTGATGATTTGGAGTTGGGGACCAAGGGCAATGTGTCCAAGTTTGCAGATGACACTAAGATGAGTGGTAAAGCGAAAAGTGCAGAGGATACTGGAAGTCTGCAGAGGGATTTGGATAGGTTAAGTGAATGGGCTCGGGTCTGGCAGATGGAATACAATGTTGACAAATGTGAGGTTATCCATTTTGGTAGGAATAACAGCAAACGGGATTATATTTAAACGATAAAATATTAAAGCATGCCGCTGTTCAGAGAGACTTGGGTGTGCTGGTGCATGAGTCACAGAAGGTTGGTTTACAAGTGCAACAGGTGATTAAAAAGGCAAATGGAATTTTGTCCTTCATTGCTAGAGGGATGGAGTTTAAGACTAGGGAGGTTATGTTGCAATTGTATAAGGTGTTAGTGCGGCCACACCTGGAGTATTGTGTTCAGTTTTGGTCTCCTTACTTGAGAAAGGACGTACTGGCGCTGGAGGGTGTGCAGAGGAGATTCACTAGGTTAATCCCAGAGCTGAAGGGGTTGGATTATGAGGAGAGGTTGAGTAGACTGGGACTGTACTCGTTGGAATTTAGAAGGATGAGGGGGGATCTTATAGAAACATTTAAAATTATGAAGGGAATAGATAGGATAGATGCGGGCAGGTTGTTTCCACTGGCGGGTGACAGCAGAACTAGGGGGCATAGCCTCAAAATAAGGGGAAGTAGATTTAGGACTGAGTTTAGGAGGAACTTCTTCACCCAAAGGGTTGTGAATCTATGGAATTCCTTGCCCAATGAAGCAGTTGAGGCTCCTTCATTACATGTTTTTAAGGTAAAGATAGATAGTTTTTTGAAGAATAAAGGGATTAAGGGTTATGGTGTTCGGGCCGGAAAGTGGAGCTGAGTCCACAAAAGATCAGCCATGATCTAATTGAATGGCGGAGCAGGCTCGAGGGGCCAGATGGCCTACTCCTGCTCCTAGTTCTTATGTTCTTATAATTAGTATTGCCGGTAGGGTATAGAAAGGAGGTGTTGCAAGTTGCACACGAGGTACCAGTGGGAGGTCATTTGGGAATAAGGAAAACTCAAGCTAAAATTCAAAAACACTTTTATTGCCCTGGACTACATAAAGATGTAGTTAAATTTTGTCAATCATGTCACACATGTCAAGTGTAGGGAAACCTCAAGCAGTGATAAAATCAACGCCCTTAATACCCATTCCAGCATTTGAGGAACCTTTTACAAGGGTCCTTAATTGATTGCGTAGGACCGCTTCCTAAAACAAAAAGTGGGAATCAATATCTTTTGACTATAATGGATGTGTCTACTAGGTTTCCAGACGCCATTCCAGTATGTAATATTACAGCTAAAAAGATTGTGAAGGAATTACTTAAATTCTTTACGAGATATGGACTACCCACAGAAATACATAGAACATAGAACGATACAGCGCAGTACAGGCCCTTCGGCCCTCGATGTTGCACCGACATGGAAAAAAAAACTAAAGGCCATCTAACCTACACTATGCCCTTATCATCCATATGCTTATCCAATAAATTTTTTAATGCCCTCAATGTTGGCGAGTTCACTACTGTTGCAGGTAGAGCATTCCACGGCCTCACCACTCTTTGCGTAAAAAACCCACCTCTGACCTCTGTCCTATATCTATTACCCCTCAATTTAAGGCTATGTCCCCTCGTGCTAGCCACCTCCATCCGCGGGAGAAGGCTTTCGCTGTCCACCCTATCTAACCCTCTGATCATTTTGTATGCCTCTATTAAGTCACCTCTTAACCTTCTTCTCTCTAACGAAAACAACCTCAAGTCCATCAGCCTTTCCTCATAAGATTTTCCCTCCATACCAGGCAACATCCTGGTAAATCTCCTCTGCACCCGTTCCAAAGCTTCCACGTCCTTCCTATAATGAGGCGACCAGAACTGTACGCAATACTCCAAATGCGGCCGTACCAGAGTTTGGTACAGCTGCATCATGACCTCATGGCTCCGGAACTCAATCCCTCTACCAATAAAGGCCAACACACCATAGGCCTTCTTCACAACCCTATCAACCTGGGTGGCAACTTTCAGGGATCTATGTACATGGACACCGAGATCCCTCTGCTCATCCACACTACCAAGAATTTTACCATTAGCCAAATATTCCGCATTCCTGTTATTCTTTCCAAAGTGAATCACCTCACACTTCTCCACATTAAACTCCATTTGCCACCTCTCAGCCCAGCTCTGCAGCTTATCTATGTCCCTCTGTAACCTGCAACATCCTTCCGCACTGTCTACAACTCCACCGACTTTAGTGTCGTCTGCAAATTTACTCACCCATCCTTCTGCGCCCTCCTCTAGGTCATTTATAAAAATGACAAACAGCAACGGCCCCAGAACAGATCCTTGTGGTACGCCACTCGTAACTGAACTCCATTCTGAACATTTCCCATCAACTACCACTCTCTGTCTTCTTTCAACTAGCCAATTTCTGATCCACATCTCTAAATCACCCTCAATCCCCAGCCTCCGTATTTTCTGCAATAGACGACCGTGGGGAACCTTATCAAACGCTTTACTGAAATCCATATACACCACATCAACTGCTCTACCCTCGTCTACCTGTTCAGTCACCTTCTCAAAGAACTCGATAAGGTTTGTGAGGGCATGACCTACCCTTCACAAAACCATGCTGACTATCCCTAATCATATTATTCCTATCTAGATGATTATAAATCGTATCTTTTATAATCCTCTCCAAGACCTTACCCACCACAGACGTTAGGCTCACCGGCCTATAGTTACCGGGGTTATCTCTACTCCCCTTCTTGAACAAAGGGACCACATTTGCTATCCTCCAGTCCTCTGGCACTATTCCTGTAGCCAATGATGACCTAAAAATCAAAGCCAAAGGCTCAGCAATCTCTTCCCTGGCTTCCCAGAGAATCCTAGGATAAATCCCATCCGGCCCCGGGGACTTATCTATTTTCACCTTGTCCAGAATTGCCAACACTTCTTCCCTACGCACCTCAATGCCATCTATTCTAATAGCCTGGGTCTCAGCATTCTCCTCCTCAATATTATCTTTTTCTTGAGTGAATACTGACGAAAAGTATTCATTTAGTATCTCGCTTATCTCCTCAGCCTCCACACACAACTTCCCACCACTGTCCTTGACTGGCCCTACTCTTACCCTAGTCATTCTTTTATTCCTGACATACCTATAGAAAGCTTTTGGGTTTTCCTTGATCCTACCTGCCAAAGACTTCTCATGTCCCCTCCTTGCTCGTCTCAGCTCTCTCTTTAGATCCTTCCTCGCTTCCTTGTAACTATCAAGCGCCCCAACTGAAACTTCACGCCTCATCTTCACATAGGCCTCCTTCTTCCTCTTAACAAGAGATTCCACTTCTTTGGTAAACCACGGTTCCCTCGCTCGACCCCTTCCTCCCTGCCTGACTGGTACGTACTTATCAAGAACATGCAATAGCTGTTCCTTGAACAAGCTCCACATATCCAGTGTGCCCAACCCTTGCAGCCTACTTCTCCAACCAACACATCCTAAGTCATGTCTAATGGCATCATAATTGCCCTTCCCCCAGCTATAACTCTTGCTCTGCGGGGTATACTTATCCCTTTCCATCACTAACGTAAAGGTCACCGAATTGTGGTCACTGTCTCCAAAGTGTTCACCTACCTCCAGATCTAACACCTGGCCTGGTTCATTACCCAAAACCAAATCCAAAGTGGCCTCACCTCTTGTTGGCCTGTCAACATATTGTGTCAGAAAACCCTCCTGCACACATTGTACAAAGAACGACCCATCCAATGTACTCGAACTATATCTTTTCCAGTCAATATTAGGAAAGTTAAAGTCTCCCATAACAACTACCCTGTTACTTTCGCTCTTTTCCAGAATCATCTTCGCCATCCTTTCCTCTACATCTCTAGAACTATTAGGTGGCCTATAGAAAACTCCCAACAGGGTGACCTCTCCTTTCCTGTTTCTAACCTCAGCCCATACTACCTCGGAAGAAGAGTCCCCATCTTGCATCTTTTCTACCACCGTAATACTGTCCTTGACTAGCAGCGCCACACCTCCCCCTCTTTTGCCCCCTTCGGATACAATCGGATCAAATTTTACCTCGAGGTTATTCAAAGAAGTAATGGATAGCTTAGGAATAAAATAATGTAAATCAACTGCGTACCATCCAGAATCAGACATTAAAGACAATGTTGAGGGCTTATTGTCACCATTATCCAGAGGATTGGGATAAAAGAATTCCATTCGTACTGTTTGCAATTAGGGATGCTCCTAATGAGTCAACCAAATTTAGTCCTTTTGAACTAATTTTTGGTCATGAGGTAAGAGGACCACTTAAATTGATTAAGGAAAAATTGGTGAGTGAGAAATCAAAAATTACATTATTGGATTACGTGTCAAATTTTAGGGAACGATTAAATAGAGCAGGTGAATTGGCTACACATTTGAAAGTTGCACAAAATGTGATGAAACGGGTCGCGGACAAGAAATCCAAAGTTCGTAGTTTTGCCAGTGGGGATAAAGTTTTAGTGTTGTTACCAGTGGTCGGTGAGCCTTTAAAAGCTAAGTTTTGTGGACCATATCAGATTGAAAGGAAATTAAGTGAGGTGAATTATGTGGTAAAAACACCAGATAGAAGGAAGACTCACCGAGTGTATCATGTGAATATGCTTAAAAGGTACTTTGAAAGGGAAGGCGATAAAAAGGAGGTTTTAATGATTCTAACTCAAAGTGACGAACCAAATCCAGATGACTGTGATCACGACATACCTCAGGATTTTCTTTAAAATTGGGATAAATTGTTGAGTTACCTTCCAGAGGAAAACCCTGAGTTATTGATATCACCTGGGCAAGTTTGTGGAGATAAATTGGGAAGTACTAAAATGGCTATACATGATGTAGATGTGGGAAATGCTGTTCCAATCAAACATCCATATAGACTTAATCCTTTAAAATTGGCACAGGTTAACAAAGAGATTGAGAGTATACTTTAAAATGGCATAATTGAACTAGGTTGCAGCCAATGGAGCTCACCCATAGTAATGGTACCAAAACCAGATGGTACCCAATGGGTGTGTGTGGATTATAGAAAGGTTAATGCAGTTACTGGCAGGTACCTATATCCGAAAGGGTGAAGGAGATTTCAGCTTTTGTGACTCCAGATGGTTTATACCAATTCAAAGTTATGGCATTTGGCATGAACAACCCCCCGACCACATTTCAACAATTACCTAACAAAGTAGTTTCAGGATTATCCAATTGTGCGGTAGACATCGACGATCTGGTAATTTTCAGCCAGACATGGACAGAACAGTTAAAACATCTGATGGACATATTTGTTCAACTTCAGGAGGCGGGTTTGGTGATAAACCTGGCCAAAAGTGAATTTGGAAAAGCCCCAGTCACTTTCCTTGAGGAGGTTCCGATACCCTCAATTTACGAGTTCTTGGCACAAGAGATTTGATCGAACATTTGTGAAAAAGCTTTGTAGCGTGATTGCTCCACTGATGGACTTGCTAAAGAACCGTCGAAAATTTCAATGGACAGCGGACTTTGATCAGGCATTTATTTGATGGCCTGAAAGCTGTGATAACCAATGCTCCTGTGTTGGAGAATTACAAGGGACTCTGTGATCAGATTGAACTAAATATCTGACTTTAAAGAGAAATGCCGAGTACAGAAATGGACGGATCGTGCAGAGACAATCTTGTTCAAAGAGACTGTCAATCATGAACGATTTCAGTTGGAGGAAGAACGGGAAAAAAATGGACTATATTATTATATCTGTTTGTGTGTGTTGTTTTTTGAAACAATAAAGTATATTTACTGTGTGCATTTCTTAACGGATGGTGAAAAGGTGAAAAATGAAACCATTTTGAAGTTGATGGTTATTTTTTTATTCTTGGGGGCAGGTGTCAGGAGAATGTCGCTTTAGGAAATGTTTGGCTGCTCATGTTACTTCAGTGATGTCAGAGTGTGGGTGGAGCTGAGCTCTGGTTCTTTTTAGTTTCACTTTGAGAAAACCTTGGGTGTGTATCTGTCTTTTTGGTTTCGTTTTTCAGTGTGTTTCAGCTGAAGTCAGAAAAAGCAGCTGTGCTGTTGAGCTCTCTGCCATGAAGGACTATCTCTTAATCATTTGGTGAATTCAGAATTATGATAGTTTTCAATATTGAACGTAAACCCTGATGTGTCAGAGAGTCAGTGCTGAGGGAACGCCGCACTGTCAGAGGGTCAGTACTGAGGGAGTGCTGCACTGTCAGAGGGTCAGTACTGAGGGAGTGCCGCACTGTCAGAGGGTCAGTCCTGAGGGAGTGCTGCACTGTCAGAGGGTCAGTACTGAGGGAGTGCCGCACTGTCAGAGGGTCAGTACTGAGGGAGTGCCGCACTGTCAGAGGGTCAGTACTGAGGGAGCTCCGCACTGTCAGAGGGTCAGTACTGAGGGAGTGCTACACTGTCAGAGGGTCAGTACTGAGGGAGTGCTGCACTGTCAGAGTGTCAGTACTGAGGGAGTGCCGCACTGTCAGAGGGTCAGTACTGAGGGAATGCCGCACTGTCAGAGGGTCAGTACTGAGGGAGTGCCGCACTGTCAGAGGGTCAGTACTGAGGAAGTGCCGCACTGTCAGAGGGTCAGTACTGAGGGAGCGCCGCACTGTCAGAGGGTCAGTACTGAGGGAGCGCCGCACTGTCAGAGGGTCAGTACTGAGGGAGTGCTGCACTGTCAGAGGGTCAGTACTGAGGGAGTGCCGCACTGTCAGTGGGTCAGTACAGAGGGAGTGCTGCACTGTCAGAGGGTCAGTACTGAGGGAGCGCCGCACTGTCAGAGGGTCAGTACTGAGGGAGTGCCGCACTGTCAGAGGGTCAGTACTGAGGGAGTGCCGCACTGTCAGAGGGTCAGTACTGAGGGAGTGCTGCACTGTCAGAGGGTCAGTACTGAGGGAGCGCCGCACTGTCAGAGTGTCAGTACTGAGGGAGTGCCGCACTGTCAGAGGGTCAGTACTGAGGGAGTGCCCCACAGTCAGAGGGTCAGTACTGAGGGAGTGCCGCACTGTCAGAGGGTCAGTACTGAGGGAGTGCCGCACTGTCAGAGGGTCAGTACTGAGGGAGTGCCGCACTGTCAGAGGGTCAGTACTGAGGGAGCGCCGCACTGTCAGAGGGTCAGTACTGAGGGAGCGCCGCACTGTCAGAGGGTCAGTACTGAGGGAGTGCGCACTGTCAGAGGGTCAGTACTGAGGGAGTGCTGCACTGTCAGAGGGTCAGTACTGAGGGAGTGCCGCACTGTCAGAGGGTCAGTACTGAGGGAGTGCCGCACTGTCAGAGGGTCAGTACTGAGGGAGTGCCGCACTGTCAGAGGGTCAGTACTGAGGGAGTGCCGCACTGTCAGAGGGTCAGTACTGAGGGAGTGCCTGCACTGTCAGAGGGTCAGTACTGAGGGAGTGCCGCACTGTCAGAGGGTCAGTACTGAGGGAGTGCCGCACTGTCAGAGGGTCAGTACTGAGGGAGTGCCGCACTGTCAGAGGGTCAGTACTGAGGGAGTGCCGCACTGTCAGAGGGTCAGTACTGAGGGAGTGCCGCACTGTCAGAGGGTCAGTACTGAGGGAGTGCCGCACTGTCAGAGGGTCAGTACTGAGGGAGCGCCGCACTGTCAGAGGGTCAGTACTGAGGGAGTGCCGCACTGTCAGAGGGTCAGTACTGAGGGAGTGCTGCACTGTCAGAGGGTCAGTACTGAGGGAGTGCCGCACTGTCAGAGGGTCAGTACGGAGGGAGTGCTGCACTGTCAGAGAGTCAGTACTGAGGGAGTGCCGCACTGTCAGAGGGTCAGTACTGAGGGAGTGCCGCACTGTCAGAGGGTCAGTACTGAGGGATGCCGCACTGTCAGAGGGTCAGTACTGAGGGAGTGCCGCACTGTCAGAGGGTCAGTACTGAGGGAGTGCCGCACTGTCAGAGGGTCAGTACTGAGGAGTGCCGCACTGTCAGAGGGTCAGTACTGAGGGAGCGCCGCACTGTCAGAGGGTCAGTACTGAGGGAGCGCCGCACTGTCAGAGAGTCAGTACTGAGGGAGTGCCTGCACTGTCAGAGGGTCAGTACTGAGGGAGTGCCGCACTGTCAGAGGGTCAGTACGGAGGGAGTGCTGCACTGTCAGACAGGTCAGTACTGAGGGAGTGCCGCACTGTCAGAGGGTCAGTACTGAGGGAGTGCTGCACTGTCAGAGGGTCAGTACTGAGGGAGTGCCGCACTGTCAGAGGGTCAGAGGGTGCCGCACAGTCAGAGGGTCAGTACTGAGGGAATGCCGCACTGTCAGAGGGTCAGTACTGAGGGAGTGCCGCACTGTCAGAGGGTCAGTACTGAGGGAGTGCCGCACTGTCAGAGGGTCAGTACTGAGGGAGTGCCGCACTGTCAGAGGGTCAGTACTGAGGGAGCGCCGCACTGTCAGAGGGTCAGTACTGAGGGAGCGCCGCACTGTCAGAGAGTCAGTACTGAGGGAGTGCTGCACTGTCAGAGGGTCAGTACTGAGGGAGTGCCGCACTGTCAGAGGGTCAGTACGGAGGGAGTGCTGCACTGTCAGACAGTCAGTACTGAGGGAGTGCCGCACTGTCAGAGGGTCAGTACTGAGGGAGTGCTGCACTGTCAGAGGGTCAGTACTGAGGGAGTGCCGCACTGTCAGAGGGTCAGTACTGAGGGAGCGCCGCACTGTCAGAGGGTCAGTACTGAGGGAGCGCCGCACTGTCAGAGGGTCAGTACTGAGGGAGTGCTGCACTGTCAGAGGGTCAGTACTGAGGGAGTGCCGCACTGTCAGTAGGGTCAGTACAGAGGGAGTGCCGCACTGTCAGAGGGTCAGTACTGAGGGAGCGCCGCACTTTCAGAGGATCAGTACTGAGGGAGTGCCGCACTGTCAGAGGGTCACTACTGAGGGAGTGCCGCACTGTCAGAGGGTCAGTACTGAGGGAGTGCCGCACTGTCAGAGGGTCAGTACTGAGGGAGTGCCGCACTGTCAGAGGGTCAGTGCTGAGGGAGTGCTGCACTGTCAGAGGGTCAGTGCTGAGGGAGTGCTGCACTGTCAGAGGGTCAGTACTGAGGGAGCGCTGCACTGTCAGAGGGTCAGTACTGAGGGAGTGCCGCACTGTCAGAGGGTCAGTACTGAGGGAGTGCCGCACTGTCAGAGGGTCAGTACTGAGAGAGCGCCGCACTGTCAGAGGGTCAGTACTGAGGGAGTGCCGCACTGTCAGAGGGTCAGTACTGAGGGAGTGCCGCACTGTCAGAGAGTCAGTACTGAGGGAGTGCCGCACTGTCAGAGGGTCAGTACTGAGGGAGTGCCGCACTGTCAGAGGGTCAGTACTGAGGGAGTGCCTGCACTGTCAGAGGGTCAGTACTGAGGGAGTGCCGCACTGTCAGAGAGTCAGTACTGAGGGAGTGCCTGCACTGTCAGAGGGTCAGTACTGAGGGAGTGCCGCACTGTCAGAGGGTCAGTACTGAGGGAGTGCCGCACTGTCAGAGGGTCAGTACTGAGGGAGTGCCGCACTGTCAGAGGGTCAGTACTGAGGGAGTGCCTGCACTGTCAGAGGGTCAGTACTGAGGGAGTGCCGCACTGTCAGAGGGTCAGTACTGAGGGAGTGCCGCACTGTCAGAGAGTCAGTACTGAGGGAGTGCTGCACTGTCAGAGGGTCAGTACTGAGGGAGTGCCGCACTGTCAGAGGGTCAGTACTGAGGGAGTGCCGCACTGTCAGAGGGTCAGTACTGAGGGAGTGCCGCACTGTCAGAGGGTCAGTACTGAGGGAGTGCCGCACTGTCAGAGGGTCAGTACTGAGGGAGTGCCGCACTGTCAGAGGGTCAGTACTGAGGGAGTGCCGCACTGTCAGAGGGTCAGTACTGAGGGAGCGCCGCACTGTCAGAGGGTCAGTACTGAGGGAGCTGCCGCACTGTCAGAGGGTCAGTACTGAGGGAGTGCTGCACTGTCAGAGGGTCAGTACTGAGGGAGTGCCTGCACTGTCAGAGGGTCAGTACTGAGGGAGTGCCGCACTGTCAGAGGGTCAGTACTGAGGGAGCTGCCGCACTGTCAGAGGGTCAGTACTGAGGGAGTGCCGCACTGTCAGAGAGTCAGTACTGAGGGAGTGCTGCACTGTCAGAGGGTCAGTACTGAGGGAGTGCCGCACTGTCAGAGGGTCAGTACTGAGGGAGTGCCGCACTGTCAGAGGGTCAGTACTGAGGGAGTGCCGCACTGTCAGAGGGTCAGTACTGAGGGAGTGCCGCACTGTCAGAGGGTCAGTACTGAGGGAGTGCCGCACTGTCAGAGGGTCAGTACTGAGGGAGTGCCGCACTGTCAGAGGGTCAGTACTGAGGGAGCGCCGCACTGTCAGAGGGTCAGTACTGAGGGAGTGCCGCACTGTCAGAGAGTCAGTACTGAGGGAGTGCCTGCACTGTCAGAGGGTCAGTACTGAGGGAGTGCCGCACTGTCAGAGGGTCAGTACTGAGGGAGTGCCGCACTGTCAGAGGGTCAGTACTGAGGGAGTGCCGCACTGTCAGAGGGTCAGTACTGAGGGAGTGCTGCACTGTCAGAGGGTCAGTACTGAGGGAGTGCCGCACTGTCAGTGGGTCAGTACTGAGGGAGTGCTGCACTGTCAGAGGGTCAGTACTGAGGGAGTGCCGCACTGTCAGAGGGTCAGTACTGAGGGAGTGCCGCACTGTCAGAGAGTCAGTACTGAGGGAGTGCCGCACTGTCAGAGTGTCAGTACTGAGGGAGTGCCGCACTGTCAGAGGGTCAGTACTGAGGGAGTGCCGCACAGTCAGAGGGTCAGTACTGAGGGAATGCCGCACTGTCAGAGGGTCAGTACTGAGGGAGTGCCGCACTGTCAGAGGGTCAGTACTGAGGGAGTGCCACACTGTCAGAGGGTCAGTACTGAGGGAGCGCCGCACTGTCAGAGGGTCAGTACTGAGGGAGCGCCGCACTGTCAGAGAGTCAGTACTGAGGGAGTGCTGCACTGTCAGAGGGTCAGTACTGAGGGAGTGCCGCACTGTCAGAGGGTCAGTACGGAGGGAGTGCTGCACTGTCAGACAGTCAGTACTGAGGGAGTGCCGCACTGTCAGAGGGTCAGTACTGAGGGAGTGCTGCACTGTCAGAGGGTCAGTACTGAGGGAGTGCCGCACTGTCAGAGGGTCAGTACTGAGGGAGTGCCGCACTGTCAGAGGGTCAGTACTGAGGGAGCGCCGTACTGTCAGAGGGTCAGTACTGAGGGAGCGCCGCACTGTCAGAGGGTCAGTACTGAGGGAGTGCTGCACTGTCAGAGGGTCAGTACTGAGGGAGTGCCGCACTGTCAGAGTGTCAGTACTGAGGGAGTGCTGCACTGTCAGAGGGTCAGTGCTGAGGGAGTGCTGCACTGTCAGAGGGTCAGTGCTGAGGGAGTGCTGCACTGTCAGAGGGTCAATGCTGAGGGAGCGCTGCACTGTCAGAGGGTCAGTACTGAGGGAGTGCCGCACTGTCAGAGGGTCAGTACTGAGGGAGCGCCGCACTGTCAGAGGGTCAGTACTGAGGGAGCGCCGCACTGTCAGAGGGTCAGTACTGAGGGAGTGCTGCACTGTCAGAGGGTCAGCACTGAGGGAGTGCCGCACTGTCAGTGGGTCAGTACAGAGGGAGTGCTGCACTGTCAGAGGGTCAGTACTGAGGGAGCGCCGCACTTTCAGAGGATCAGTACTGAGGGAGTGCTGCACTGTCAGAGGGTCAGCACTGAGGGAGTGCCGCACTGTCAGTGGGTCAGTACAGAGGGAGTGCTGCACTGTCAGAGGGTCAGTACTGAGGGAGCGCCGCACTTTCAGAGGATCAGTACTGAGGGAGTGCCGCACTGTCAGAGGGTCACTACTGAGGGAGTGCCGCACTGTCAGAGGGTCAGTACTGAGGGAGCGCCGCACTTTCAGAGGATCAGTACTGAGGGAGTGCCGCACTGTCAGAGGGTCACTACTGAGGGAGTGCCGCACTGTCAGAGGGTCAGTACTGAGGGAGTGCCGCACTGTCAGAGTGTCAGTACTGAGGGAGTGCCGCACTGTCAGAGGGTCAGTGCTGAGGGAGTGCTGCACTGTCAGAGGGTCAGTGCTCAGGGAGTGCTGCACTGTCAGAGGGTCAATGCTGAGGGAGCGCTGCACTGTCAGAGGGTCAGTACTGAGGGAGTGCCGCACTGTCAGAGGGTCAGTACTGAGGGAGTGCCGCACTGTCAGAGGGTCAGTACTGAGAGAGCGCCGCACTGTCAGAGGGTCAGTACTGAGGGAATGCCGCACTGTCAGAGGGTCAGTACTGAGGGAGTGCCGCACTGTCAGAGAGTCAGTACTGAGGGAGTGCCGCACAGTCAGAGGGTCAGTACTGAGGGAATGCCGCACTGTCAGAGGGTCAGTACTGAGGGAGTGCCGCACTGTCAGAGGGTCAGTACTGAGGGAGTGCCGCACTGTCAGAGGGTCAGTACTGAGGGAGCGCCGCACTGTCAGAGGGTCAGTACTGAGGGAGCGCCGCACTGTCAGAGAGTCAGTACTGAGGGAGTGCTGCACTGTCAGAGGGTCAGTACTGAGGGAGTGCCGCACTGTCAGAGGGTCAGTACGGAGGGAGTGCTGCACTGTCAGACGGTCAGTACTGAGGGAGTGCCGCACTGTCAGAGGGTCAGTACTGAGGGAGTGCTGCACTGTCAGAGGGTCAGTACTGAGGGAGTGCCGCACTGTCAGAGGGTCAGTACTGAGGGAGTGCCGCACTGTCAGAGGGTCAGTACTGAGGGAGCGCCGTACTGTCAGAGGGTCAGTACTGAGGGAGCGCCGCACTGTCAGAGGGTCAGTACTGAGGGAGTGCTGCACTGTCAGAGGGTCAGTACTGAGGGAGTGCCGCACTGTCAGTGGGTCAGTACAGAGGGAGTGCTGCACTGTCAGAGGGTCAGTACTGAGGGAGCGCCGCACTTTCAGAGGGTCAGTACTGAGGGAGTGCCGCACTATCAGAGGGTCACTACTGAGGGAGTGCCGCACTGTCAGAGGGTCAGTACTGAGGGAGTGCCGCACTGTCAGAGTGTCAGTACTGAGGGAGTGCCGCACTGTCAGAGGGTCAGTGCTGAGGGAGTGCTGCACTGTCAGAGGGTCAGTGCTGAGGGAGTGCTGCACTGTCAGAGGGTCAATGCTGAGGGAGCGCTGCACTGTCAGAGGGTCAGTACTGAGGGAGTGCCGCACTGTCAGAGGGTCAGTACTGAGGGAGTGCCGCACTGTCAGAGGGTCAGTACTGAGAGAGCGCCGCACTGTCAGAGGGTCAGTACTGAGGGAATGCCGCACTGTCAGAGGGTCAGTACTGAGGGAGTGCCGCACTGTCAGAGAGTCAGTACTGAGGGAGTGCCGCACTGTCAGAGGGTCAGTACTGAGGGAGTGCCGCACTGTCAGAGGGTCAGTACTGAGGGAGCGCTGCACTGTCAGAGGGTCAGTACTGAGGGGGTGCCGCACTGTCAGAGAGTCAGTACTGAGGGAGTGCTGCACTGTCAGAGGGTCAGTACTGAGGGAGTGCCGCACTGTCAGAGGGTCAGTACGGAGGGAGTGCCGCACTGTCAGAGGGTCAGTACTGAGGGAGTGCCGCACTGTCAGAGGGTCAGTACTGAGGGAGCGCTGCACTGTCAGAGGGTCAGTACTGAGGGAGTGCCGCACTGTCAGAGAGTCAGTACTGAGGGAGTGCTGCACTGTCAGAGGGTCAGTACTGAGGGAGTGCCGCACTGTCAGAGGGTCAGTACTGAGGGAGTGCTGCACTGTCAGACAGTCAGTACTGAGGGAGTGCCGCACTGTGAGAGGGTCAGTACTGAGGGAGTGCCGCACTGTCAGAGGGTCAGTACTGAGGGAGTGCCGCACTGTCAGAGGGTCAGTACTGAGGGAGTGCCGCACTGTCAGAGGGTCAGTACTGAGGGAGCGCCGCACTGTCAGAGGGTCAGTACTGAGGGAGCGCCGCACTGTCAGAGGGTCAGTACTGAGGGAGTGCTGCACTGTCAGAGGGTCAGTACTGAGGGAGTGCCGCACTGTCAGTGGGTCAGTACAGACGGAGTGCTGCACTGTCAGAGGGTCAGTACTGAGGGAGCGCCGCACTGTCAGAGGGTCAGTACTGAGGGAGTGCCGCACTGTCAGAGAGTCAGTACTGAGGGAGTGCTGCACTGTCAGAGTGTCAGTACTGAGGGAGTGCCGCACTGTCAGAGGGTCAGTACTGAGGGAGTGCCGCACAGTCAGAGGGTCAGTACTGAGGGAGTGCCGCACTGTCAGAGGGTCAGTACTGAAGGAGTGCCGCACTGTCAGAGGGTCAGTACTGAGGGAGTGCCGCACTGTCAGAGGGTCAGTACTGAGGGAGCGCCGCACTGTCAGAGGGTCAGTACTGAGGGAGCGCCGCACTGTCAGAGAGTCAGTACTGAGGGAGTGCTGCACTGTCAGAGGGTCAGTACTGAGGGAGTGCCGCACTGTCAGAGGGTCAGTACGGAGGGAGTGCTGCACTGTCAGACAGTCAGTACTGAGGGAGTTCCGCACTGTCAGAGGGTCAGTACTGAGGGAGTGCTGCACTGTCAGAGGGTCAGTACTGAGGGAGTGCCGCACTGTCAGAGGGTCAGTACTGAGGGAGTGCCGCACTGTCAGAGGGTCAGTACTGAGGGAGCGCCGCACTGTCAGAGGGTCAGTACTGAGGGAGCGCCGCACTGTCAGAGGGTCAGTACTGAGGGAGTGCTGCACTGTCAGAGGGTCAGTACTGAGGGAGTGCCGCACTGTCAGTGGGTCAGTACAGAGGGAGTGCTGCACTGTCAGAGGGTCAGTACTGAGGGAGCGCCGCACTTTCAGAGGGTCAGTACTGAGGGAGTGCCGCACTGTCAGAGGGTCACTACTGAGGGAGTGCCGCACTGTCAGAGGGTCAGTACTGAGGGAGTGCCGCACTGTCAGAGTGTCAGTACTGAGGGAGTGCCGCACTGTCAGAGGGTCAGTGCTGAGGGAGTGCTGCACTGTCAGAGGGTGAGTGCTGAGGGAGAGCTGCACTGTCAGAGGGTCAGTGCTGAGGGAGCGCTGCACTGTCAGAGGGTCAGTACTGAGGGAGTGCCGCACTGTCAGAGGGTCAGTACTGAGGGAGTGCCGCACTGTCAGAGGGTCAGTACTGAGAGAGCGCCGCACTGTCAGAGGGTCAGTACTGAGGGAATGCCGCACTGTCAGAGGGTCAGTACTGAGGGAGTGCCGCACTGTCAGAGAGTCAGTACTGAGGGAGTGCCGCACTGTCAGAGGGTCAGTACTGAGGGAGTGCCGCACTGTCAGAGGGTCAGTACTGAGGGAGCGCTGCACTGTCAGAGGGTCAGTACTGAGGGAGTGCCGCACTGTCAGAGAGTCAGTACTGAGGGAGTGCTGCACTGTCAGAGGGTCAGTACTGAGGGAGTGCCACACTGTCAGAGGGTCAGTACGGAGGGAGTGCCGCACTGTCAGAGGGTCAGTACTGAGGGAGCGCTGCACTGTCAGAGGGTCAGTACTGAGGGAGTGCCGCACTGTCAGAGAGTCAGTACTGAGGGAGTGCTGCACTGTCAGAGGGTCAGTACTGAGGGCGTGCTACACTGTCAGACAGTCAGTACTGAGGGAGTGCCGCATTGTCAGAGGGTCAGTACTGAGGGAGTGCCGCACAGTCAGAGGGTCAGTACTGAGGGAGTGCCGCACTGTCAGAGGGTCAGTACTGAAGGAGTGCCGCACTGTCAGAGGGTCAGTACTGAGGGAGTGCCGCACTGTCAGAGGGTCAGTACTGAGGGAGCGCCGCACTGTCAGAGGGTCAGTACTGAGGGAGCGCCGCACTGTCAGAGAGTCAGTACTGAGGGAGTGCTGCACTGTCAGAGGGTCAGTACTGAGGGAGTGCCGCACTGTCAGAGGGTCAGTACGGAGGGAGTGCTGCACTGTCAGACAGTCAGTACTGAGGGAGTGCCGCACTGTCAGAGGGTCAGTACTGAGGGAGTGCTGCACTGTCAGAGGGTCAGTACTGAGGGAGTGCCGCACTGTCAGAGGGTCAGTACTGAGGGAGTGCCGCACTGTCAGAGGGTCAGTACTGAGGGAGCGCCGCACTGTCAGAGGGTCAGTACTGAGGGAGCGCCGCACTGTCAGAGGGTCAGTACTGAGGGAGTGCTGCACTGTCAGAGGGTCAGTACTGAGGGAGTGCCGCACTGTCAGTGGGTCAGTTCAGAGGGAGTGCTGCACTGTCAGAGGGTCAGTACTGAGGGAGCGCCGCACTTTCAGAGGGTCAGTACTGAGGGAGTGCCGCACTGTCAGAGGGTCACTACTGAGGGAGTGCCGCACTGTCAGAGGGTCAGTACTGAGGGAGTGCCGCACTGTCAGAGTGTCAGTACTGAGGGAGTGCCGCACTGTCAGAGGGTCAGTGCTGAGGGAGTGCTGCACTGTCAGAGGGTGAGTGCTGAGGGAGAGCTGCACTGTCAGAGGGTCAATGCTGAGGGAGCGCTGCACTGTCAGAGGGTCAGTACTGAGGGAGTGCCGCACTGTCAGAGGGTCAGTACTGAGGGAGTGCCGCACTGTCAGAGGGTCAGTACTGAGAGAGCGCCGCACTGTCAGAGGGTCAGTACTGAGGGAATGCCGCACTGTCAGAGGGTCAGTACTGAGGGAGTGCCGCACTGTCAGAGAGTCAGTACTGAGGGAGTGCCGCACTGTCAGAGGGTCAGTACTGAGGGAGTGCCGCACTGTCAGAGGGTCAGTACTGAGGGAGCGCTGCACTGTCAGAGGGTCAGTACTGAGGGAGTGCCGCACTGTCAGAGAGTCAGTACTGAGGGAGTGCTGCACTGTCAGAGGGTCAGTACTGAGGGAGTGCCACACTGTCAGAGGGTCAGTACGGAGGGAGTGCCGCACTGTCAGAGGGTCAGTACTGAGGGAGTGCCGCACTGTCAGAGGGTCAGTACTGAGGGAGCGCTGCACTGTCAGAGGGTCAGTACTGAGGGAGTGCCGCACTGTCAGAGAGTCAGTACTGAGGGAGTGCTGCACTGTCAGAGGGTCAGTACTGAGGGAGTGCCGCACTGTCAGAGGGTCAGTACTGAGGGAGTGCTGCACTGTCAGACAGTCAGTACTGAGGGAGTGCCGCACTGTGAGAGGGTCAGTACTGAGGGAGTGCTGCACTGTCAGAGGGTCAGTACTGAGGGAGTGCTGCACTGTCAGAGGGTCAGTACTGAGGGAGTGCCGCACTGTCAGAGGGTCAGTACTGGGGGAGTGCCGCACTGTCAGAGGGTCAGTACTGAGGGAGTGCTGCACTGTCAGAGGGTCAGTGCTGAGGGAGTGCTGCACTGTCAGAGGGTCGGTACTGAGTGAGTGCTGCACTGTCAGAGGGTCAGTACTGAGTGAGTGCTGCACTGTCAGAGGGTCAGTACTGAGGGAGTGCCGCACTGTCAGAGGGTCAGTACTGAGGGAGTGCCGCACTGTCAGAGGGTCAGTACTAAGGGAGTGCTGCACTGTCAGAGTTAGTACTGAGGGAGTGCCGCACTGTCAGAGGGTCAGTACTGAGGGCGTGCTACACTGTCAGACAGTCAGTACTGAGGGAGTGCCGCATTGTCAGAGGGTCAGTACTGAGGGAGTGCCGCACTGTCAGAGGGTCAGTACTGAGGGAGTGCTACACTGTCAGATGGTCAGTACTGAGGGAGTGCCGCACTGTCAGAGGGTCAGTACTGAGGGAGGGCCGCACTGTCAGAGGGTCAGTACTGAGGGAGTGCCGCACTGTCAGAGGGTCAGTACTGAGGGAGTGCTGCACTGTCAGAGGGTCAGTACTGAGGGAGCGCTGCACTGTCAGAGGGTCAGTACTGAGGGTTTGCTACACTGTCAGACAGTCAGTACTGAGGGAGTGCCGCACTGTTAGAGGCTCAGTACGGAATGGCTTAAACATCCAAAACCCAGGGAAACACATTGTCGAGGTCCAGGTTTGATCCCGGCTCTGGGTCACTGTCCAGAGTTTGGAGTTTGCACACTCTCCTCCTCGTTCTAAAACTCAACAACCTCTCCGTTAACTCATCCCACTTTCTCCAAATTTAAGGTGTAGCAATGGGTACCCGTAATGGTCTTAGCTATGCTTGCCTTTTTATGGGGTATGTGGAACATTCCTTGTTCTAGGCATAGCCGGGTCCCCTCCCACAACTCCTTTACCGATAAGGATGGTAAAAGAGGTGGGGGGTGGCATTGTTAATTAGAGATAGTATAACAGCTGCAGAAAGGCAGTTCGAGGAGGATCTGCCTACTGAGGTAGTATGGGTTGAAGTCAGAAATAGAAAAGGAGCAGTCACCTTGTTGGGAGTTTTCTATATGCCCCCCAATAGCAGCAGAGATGTGGAGGAACAGATTGGGAAACAGATTTTGGAAAGGTGCAGAAGTCACAGGGTAGTAGTCATGGGTGACTTCAACTTCCCAAACATTGAGTGGAAACTCTTTAGATCAAATAGTTTGGATGGGGTAGTGTTTGTGCAGTGTGTCCAGGAAGCTTTTCTAACACAGTATGTAGATTGTCCGACCATAGGGGATGCCATATTGGATTTGGTACTTGGTAATGAACCAGGGCAGGCGATAGATTTGTTAATGGGGGAGCATTTTGGAGGTAGTGATCACAATTCTGTGAATTTCACTTTAGTAATGGAGAGGGATAGGTGCGTGCAACAGGGCAAGGTTTACAATTGGGGGAAGGGTAAATACAATGCTGTCAGACAAGAATTGAAGTGCATAAGTTGGGAACATAGGCTGTCAGGGAAGGACACAAGTGAAATGTGGAACTTGTTCAAGGAACAGGGACTGCGTGTCTTTGATATGTATGTCCCTGTCAGGCAGGGAAGAGATGGTCGAGTGAGGGAACCATGGTTGACAAGAGAGGTTGAATGTCTTGTTAAGAGGAAGAAGGAGACTTATGTAAGGCTGAGGAAACAAGGTTCAGACAGGGCGCTGGAGGGATACAAGATAGCCAGGAGGGAACTGAAGAAAGAGATTAGGAGAGCTAAGAGAGGGCATGAAAAATCTTTGGCGGGTAGGATCAAGGAAAACCCCAAGGCTTTTTACACATGTGAGAAATATGAGAATGACTAGAGCGAGGGTAGGTCCAATCAAGGACAGTAGCGGGAGATTGTGTATTGAGTCTGAAGAGATAGGAGGTCATGAACGAGTACCTTTCTTCAGTATTTACAAACAAGAGGGGCCATATTGTTGGAGAGGACAGTGTGAAACAGACTGGTAAGCTCGAGGAGATACTTGTTAGGAAGGAAAATGTGTTGGGCGTTTTGAAAAACTTGAGGATAGACAAGTCCCCCGGGCCTGACGGGATAAATCCAAGGATTCTATGGGAAGCAAGAAATGAAATTGCAGAGCCGTTGGCAATTATCTTTTCGTCCTCACTGTCAACAGAGGTGGTACCAGGGGATTGGAGAGTGGCGAATGTCATGCCCCTGTTCAAAAAAGGGAAATGGGATAACCCTGGGAATTACAGGCCAGTTAGTCTTACTTCAGTGGTAGGCAAAGTAATGGAAAGGGTACTGAGGGATAGGATTTCTGAGCATCTGGAAAGACACTGCTTGATTAGGGATAGTCAGCACGGATTTGTGAGGGGTAGGTCTTGCCTTACAAGTCTTATTGACTTCTTTGAGGAGCTGACCAAGCATGTGGATGAAGGTAAAGCAGGGGATGTAGTGTACATGGATTTTAGTAAGGCATTTGATAAGATTCCCCATGGTAGGCTTATGCAGAAGGTAAGGAGGCATGGGATAGTGGAAAATTTGGCCAGTTGGATAACGAACTGGCTAACCGATAGAAGTCAGAGAGTGGTGTTGGATGGCAAATATTCAGCCTGGAGCCCAGTTACCAGTGGCGTACCGCAGGGATCAGTTCTGGGTCCTCTGCTGATTGTGATTTTCATTAATGACTTGGATGAGGGAGTTGAAGGATGTCAGTAAATTTGCAGATGATACGAAGATTGGTGGAGTTGTGGATAGTGAAGAGGGCTGTTGTCGGCTGCAAAGAGACATAGATAGGATGCAGAGCTGGGCTGAGAAGTAGCAGATGGAGTTTAACCCTGACAAGTGTGAGGTTGTCCATTTTGGAAGGACAAATATGAATGCGGAATACAGGGTTAACGGTAGGGTTCTTGGCAATGTAGAGGAGCAGAGAGATCTTGGGTCTATGTTCATAGATCTTTGAAAGTTGCCACTCAAGTGGATAGAGCTGTGAAGAAGGCCTATGGTGTGCTAGCATTCATTCGCAGAGGGATTGAATTTAAGAGCCGTGAGGTAATGATGCAGCTGTACAAAACCTTGGTAAGGCCACATTTGGAGTGCAGTTCTGGTCACCTCATTTTAGGAAGGATGTGGAAGCTTTGGAAAAGGTGCAAAGGAGATTTACCAAGATGTTGCCTGGAATGGAGAGTAGGTCTTACGAGGAAAGGTTGAGGGTGTTGGCCTTTTCTCATTAGAACGGAGAAGGATGAGGGGCGACTTGATCGAGGTTTATAAGATGATCAGGGGAATAGATAGACACTCAGAGACTTTTTCCCCAGGTGGAACAAACCATTACAAGGGGACATAAATTTAAGGTAAATGGTGGAAGATATAGGGGGGATGTCAGAGGTCGGTTCTTTACCCAGATAGTGGGGGCATGGAATGCACTGCCTGTGGAAGTAGTTGAGTCGGGAACATTAGGGACCTTCAAGCGACTATTGGATAGGTACATGGGTTAGGGTAGAATAATGGAGTGTAGATTAATTTGTTCTTAAGGGCAGCACGGTAGCATTGTGGATAGCACAATTGCTTCACAGCTCCAGGGTCCCAGGTTCAATTCCGGCTTGGGTCACTGTCTGTGTGGAGTCTGCACATCCTCCCCGTGTGTGCGTGGGTTTCCTCCGGGTGCTCCGGTTTCCTCCCACATTCCAAAGATGTGCAGGTTGGGTGGATTGGCCATGATAAATTGCCCTTAGTGTCCAAAATTCTATGATCTATGATTAACCAAGGACAAAAGTTCGGCACAACATCGTGGGCCGAAGTGCCTGTTCTGTGCTGTATTTCTCTATTTTCTATGTTCTCTATGATACATTGATGACTATTTTGGTGCTGCTTCATGCTCTCGCCCGGACCTGGAAAAATTCACCAACTTCGCTTCCAGTTTCCACCCCTCCATCACTTTCACCTGGACTATCTCAGACCCTTCCTTGATCTTTCTGTCTCCATTTCCGGGAATATCTACGAATATCCACTCCAAGCCCACTGACTCCCACAGCTATCAAGACTAAAGCTCTTCCCACCCTACACCCTGTAAGGACTCCATCCCTTTCTTTCGCCTCCATCGCATTTGTTCCGATGATGTCACTTTCCAAAATGGTGCTTCGAAAATGTGTTCCTTCTTCCTCAACTGTGTGCGGTCCATCTCCTGCGTCACTGGTGGCATCCAGCGTGATGCCACCACCAAACACATCTTTCCTTGACTCCCTCTGTCAGCATTCCGCAGAGACCGTTCCCTCTGAGACAATCTAGTCCACTCCTCCACCATACCCAGTACCTCTCCCATTACCATGGCACCTTCCCATGCAATCACAGAAGGTGTAACACCCGCCCCTTTTACTCTTCCATGCTTAACATCCCAGCCCAAAACACTCATTCCAGGTTAAGCAGCGTTTCACTTGCATCTCTTCCAATTTGGTCTACTGTATTCGCTGCTCCCAATGTGGTTTCTTCTATATCGGAGAAACCAAACACAGACTGGGTGATCGCTTTGCTGAGCATCTTCGGTCTGTGCGCATTCAGAACCCTGACCTTCCCGTTACTTGCCATTTTAACACAAGACCCTGCACCCATGCCCACGTGTCTGTCCTTGTCCTGCTGCAATGTTCCAGTGAAGCTCAACGCAAACTGGAGGAACATCCCATCTTCCGGTTAGGCACGCTACAGCCTTCCGGTCTCAACATCTAATTCAACAACTTCAGATGATTAGCTCTACCCCACCTTGACCCATTTATTTTCATCCCATTTCATTTTAACCGTTTTTTTACCATTTCTCGCTTTCTTGTTTTTTTTAATGTATATTAAACCCGCCCCATCTTATCCACCTTTCCTTCCCCTTTCTCTCCTTTGCTTCCCCCTTCCCCTCCCCCCACATCTACATCTGTCACAGTTCACCCTTTGATGTTAGTTTCTCTGCTGTTTGACCTTTCACACCTTTTGTCCTCTCTGGGGACTGCCAGTAGCACTCTTTCCCCTTGGTATCTGTGGCCATTAATACCCGGTTTCACTGGGCTTCTGTGGCTATGATTCATCTTTCATTCTCACTCCACAATATAAATATTTCCCACTTTCTCTGTTAGTTTTGACAAAGAGTCATCGGACTCGAAACGCTAGCTCTTTTCTCTCCCTACAGATGCTGTCAGACCTGCTGACATTTTCCAGCATTTTCTCTTTGGATCCAGAACCCACTAACTGGTCCAGTTTAAATATCTAGAACCCGCGAACCGATCCGGTTTAAATATCTAGAACCCGCTAACCGGTCCGGTTTCCACATCCAGAACCCTCTAACTGGTGCGGTTTCCACATCCAGAACCCGCTAACCTGTCCGGTTTCCACATCTAGAACCCGCTGACCAGTCCGTTCCCACATCTAGAACTCGCTAACCGGTCCAGTTTCCACATCTAGAATCCAGTAGCCGGTCTGGTTTCCACATCCAGAACCCGCTAACCAGTCCGGTTTCCACATCCAGAACCCACTATCCGGTCCCGTTCTAAAATCTAGAACCCACTAACCGGTCCGTTTTCCAGGTCCAGAACGTTCTTACCAGTCCGATTTAAACATCCAGAACCTGCTAATCGGTCCAGATTCCGGGTCCAGAACGCACTAACCGGTCCGATTTAAACATCCAGAACCCGCTGACCGGCCCGGTTTAAAAATCCAGAACGCACTAACAGGTCTGGTTTAATAATACAGAACCCACTAACCCGTCCAGTTTCCAGGTCCAGAACCCGCTAACCGGTCCGATATAAACGTCCAGAAACCGCTAACCGGCCCGGTTTAAACGTCCAGAAACCGCTAACCAGCCCGGTTTTCGCATCTAGGACCTGCTAACCAGTCCGGCTTCCACATCTAGAACCCACTAACTGGTCCGGTTTCCACATCTACAACCCGCTAACCGGTTTGGTTACCACATCCAGAACCCGCTAACCGGTCCAGGTTCCACATAGACGGGGAAATGCTGAGGAAATCAGAAGCACAAAGGGACTTGGGAGTCCTTGTTCACGATTCTCTGAAGGTTAACGTGCAGGTTCAGTCGGAAGTTAGGAAGGCAAATGCAATGTTAGCATTCATGTCGAGAGGGCTAGAATACAAGACCAGGGATGTACTTCTGAGGCTGTATAAGGCTCTGGTCAGACCCCATTTGGAGTACTGTGAGCAATTTTGGGCCCCGTATC
This sequence comes from Scyliorhinus canicula, assembly GCF_902713615.1. Classification (NCBI taxonomy): domain Eukaryota; kingdom Metazoa; phylum Chordata; class Chondrichthyes; order Carcharhiniformes; family Scyliorhinidae; genus Scyliorhinus; species Scyliorhinus canicula. Next base: position 1,217,916 of record NC_052158.1, read on the forward strand.
TAAGGAAGGATGTGCTGGCCTTGGAAAGGGTCCACAGGGGATTCACAACAATGATCCCTGGAATGAAGAGCTTGTCGCATGAGGAACGGTTGGGACTCTGGGTCTGTACTCGTTGGAGTTTAGAAGGATGAGGGAGGATCTTATTGAAACGTACAGGATACTGTGAGGCCTGGATAGAGTGGATGTGGAGAGGATGTTTCCACTTGTAGGAAAAACTAGAAACAGAGGACACAATCTCAGACTAAAGGGACGATCCTTTAAAACAGAGATGAGGAGGAATTTCCTCAGCCAGAGGGTGGTGAATCTGTGGAACTCTTTGCCGCAGAAGGCTGTGGAGGCCAAATCACTGAGTGTCTTTAAGACAGAGACAGATAGGTTCCTGATTAATAAGGGGATCAGGGGTTATGGGGAGAAGGCAGGAGAATAGGGATGAGAAAATATCAGCCGTGATTGAATGGCGGAGCACACTCGATTGGCTGAGTGGCTTAATTCTGCTCCTATGTTTCTGGTCTTATCTAGAACCAGTTGAATGCTCCGGTTTCCACATCCAGAACCTGCTAATCGGTCCGGTTTCCACACACAGAAGCCGCTAACCGGTCCGGTTGAATCAGCCAGAACCCGCTAACTGGTTCCGGTTCCACAACTAGAACCCACAAACCGGTCCGGTTTCCACATCTAGAACCCGCAAACCTGTAGAGTTTCCACATTTAGGTCCTGCTAACGGGGCAGCACGGTAGCACAATGGTTAGAACTGTTGCTTCACAGCTCCAGGGTCCCTGGTTCGATTCCCCGCTGGGTCACTGTCTGCACGAGTAGCCGCTGACCGGTCCGGTATCCACTTAGAGGAGCCACCGACCGGTCCGGTTTCCACATTGAAGACCCGCTGACCGGTCTGGTTTCCACATTGATGAGCTACTGACCGGTCCGGTTTCCACATCGAAGGACCCGCTGACCGGTCGTTTCCACATCGAGGAGCCGCTAACCGGTCCGGTTTCCACATCCAGGAGCCGCTGACCGGTCCAGTTTCCACATCGGAGTCGCTGACCGGTCCAGTTTCCACATTGGAGTCGCTGACCGGTCCGGTTTCCACATCGGAGTCGCTGACCGGTCCGGTTTCCACATCGAGAAGCCGCTGACCGATCTTGTTTCCACGTCCAGGAGCCGCTAACCGGTCCGGTTCCCACATCGAGGACCCGCTGACCGGTCCGGTTTCCACATCGAGGAGCCGCTGACCGGTCCGGTTTCCACATCGAGGAGCCGCTGACCGGTCCGGTTTCCACATCCAGGAGCCGCTGAACGGTCCAATTTCCACATCGAGGAGCCGCTGACCGGTCCGGTTTCCACATCGAGGAGCCGCTGACCGGTCCGGTTTCCACATCGAGGAGCCGCTGACCAGTCCGGTTTCCACATCCAGGAGCCGCTGACAGGTCCAGTTTCCACATCGAGGAGCCGCTGACCAGTCCGGTTTCCACATCGGAGTCGCTGACCGGTCCGGTTTCCACATCGAGAAGCCGCTGACCGATCTTGTTTCCACGTCCAGGAGCCGCTAACCGGTCCGGTTCCCACGTCGAGGACCCGCTGACCGGTCCGGTTTCCACATCGGAGTCGCTGACCGGTCCGGTTTCCACATCGAGAAGCCGCTGACCGATCTTGTTTCCACGTCCAGGAGCCGCTAACCGGTCCGGTTCCCACATCGAGGACCCGCTGACCGGTCCGGTTTCCACATCGAGGAGCCGCTGACCGGTCCGGTTTCCACATCGAGGAGCCGCTGACCGGTCCGGTTTCCACATCCAGGAGCCGCTGACCGGTCCGGTTTCCACATCGAGGAGCCGCTGACCGGTCCGGTTTCCACATCGAGGAGCCGCTGACCGGTCCGGTTTCCACATCGAGGAGCCGCTGACCAGTCCGGTTTCCACATCCAGGAGCCGCTGACCAGTCCAGTTTCCACATCCAGGAGCCACTGACGGGTCCAGTTTCCACATCGAGGAGCCGCTGACCAGTCCGGTTTCCACATGGGAGTCGCTGACCGGTCCGGTTTCCACATCGAGAAGCCACTGACCGATCTTGTTTCCACGTCCAGGAGCCGCTAACCGGTCCGGTTTCAACATCGAGGAGCCGCTGACCGGTCCGGTTTCCACATCGAGGAGCCGCTGAATGGCCGGGTTTCCACGTCCAGGAGCCGCTAACCGGTCCGGTTTCAACATCGAGGAGCCGCTGACCGGTCCGGTTTCCACATCGAGGAGCCGCTGACCGGTCCGGTTTCCACATCCAGGAGCCGCTGACCGGTCCGGTTTCCACATCCAGGTGCCGCTGACCAGTCCGGTTTCCATTTCGAGGACCCGCTGACCGGTCCTGTATCCACATCGAGGAGCCGCTGAACGGTCCTGTATCCACATCGAGGAGCCACTGACCGGACCGGTTTCCACATCGACGACGAGCTGACGGGTCCGGTTTCAACATCGAAGAGCCACTGACCGGTCCAGTTTCCACATCGAGGACCCGCTGACCGTTCCGGTTTCCACATCGAGGAGCCGCTGACGGGTCCAGTTTCAACATCGAAGAGCCACTGACCGGTCCGGTTTCCACATCGAGGACCCGCTGACCGGTCCGGTTTCCACATCGAGGAGCCGCTGACCGGTCCGGTTTCCACATCGAGGAGCCACTGACCGGTCCGGTTTCCACATCGAGGACCCGCTGACCGGTCCTGTTTCCACATCGAGGAGCCGCTGACCGGTCCGGTTTCCACATCGAGGACCCGCTGACCGGTCCGGTTTCCACATCGAGGACCCGCTGACCGGTCCAGTTTCCACATCGAGGACCCGCTGACTGGTACGGTTTCCACATCGAGGACCCGCTGACCGGTCCAGTTTCCACATCGAGGACCCGCTGACCAGTACGTTTTCCACATCGAGGACCCGCTGACCGTTCCGGTTCCCACATCGAGGACCCGCTGACCGTTCCGGTTCCCACATCGAGGACCCGCTGACCGGTACGGTTTCCACATCGAGGACCCGCTGACCAGTCCGGATTCCACTTCGACGACCCGCTGACCAGTCGGGTTTACACAGAGGACCCGCTGACCGGTCCGGTTTACACATTGAGGACCCGCTGACCGGTCCGGTTTCCACATCAAGGACCCGCTGACCGGTCCGGTTTACACATTGAGGATCCGCTGACCGGTCCGGTTTCCACATAGAGCCGCTGACCGGTCCGGTTTCCACATCAAGGACCTGCTGACCGGTCCGGTTTCCACATCAAGGACCTGCTGACCGGTCCGGTTTCCACATAGAGGAGCCGCTAACCGGTCCGGTTTCCACATCAAGGACCCGCTGACCGGTCCAGTTTCCACATCAAGGACCTGCTGACCGGTCCGGTTTCCACATAGAGGAGCCGCTGACCGGTCCTGTATCCACATCGAGGAGCCGCTGACCGGTCCGGTTTCCACATCGAGGAGCCGCTGACCAGTCCGGTTTCCACATCCAGGAGCCGCTGACAGGTCCAGTTTCCACATCGAGGAGCCGCTGACCAGTCCGGTTTCCACATCGGAGTCGCTGACCGGTCCGGTTTCCACATCGAGAAGCCGCTGACCGATCTTGTTTCCACGTCCAGGAGCCGCTAACCGGTCCGGTTCCCACATCGAGGACCCGCTGACCGGTCCGGTTTCCACATCGGAGTCGCTGACCGGTCCGGTTTCCACATCGAGAAGCCGCTGACCGATCTTGTTTCCACGTCCAGGAGCCGCTAACCGGTCCGGTTCCCACATCGAGGAGCCGCTGACCGGTCCGGTTTCCACATCGAGGAGCCGCTGACCGGTCCGGTTTCCACATCGAGGAGCCGCTGACCGGTCCGGTTTCCACATGCAGGAGCCGCTGAACGGTCCGATTTCCACATCGAGGAGCCGCTGACCGGTCCGGTTTCCACATCGAGGAGCCGCTGACCGGTCCGGTTTCCACATCGAGGAGCCGCTGACCAGTCCGGTTTCCACATCCAGGAGCCGCTGACCAGTCCAGTTTCCACATCCAGGAGCCACTGACGGGTCCAGTTTCCACATCGAGGAGCCGCTGACCAGTCCGGTTTCCACATGGGAGTCGCTGACCGGTCCGGTTTCCACATCGAGAAGCCACTGACCGATCTTGTTTCCACGTCCAGGAGCCGCTAACCGGTCCGGTTTCAACATCGAGGAGCCGCTGACCGGTCCGGTTTCCACATCGAGGAGCCGCTGAATGGCCGGGTTTCCACGTCCAGGAGCCGCTAACCGGTCCGGTTTCAACATCGAGGAGCCGCTGACCGGTCCGGTTTCCACATCGAGGAGCCGCTGACCGGTCCGGTTTCCACATCCAGGAGCCGCTGACCGGTCCGGTTTCCACATCCAGGTGCCGCTGACCAGTCCGGTTTCCATTTCGAGGACCCGCTGACCGGTCCTGTATCCACATCGAGGAGCCGCTGAACGGTCCTGTATCCACATCGAGGAGCCACTGACCGGACCGGTTTCCACATCGACGACGAGCTGACGGGTCCGGTTTCAACATCGAAGAGCCACTGACCGGTCCAGTTTCCACATCGAGGACCCGCTGACCGTTCCGGTTTCCACATCGAGGAGCCGCTGACGGGTCCAGTTTCAACATCGAAGAGCCACTGACCGGTCCGGTTTCCACATCGAGGACCCGCTGACCGGTCCGGTTTCCACATCGAGGAGCCGCTGACCGGTCCGGTTTCCACATCGAGGAGCCACTGACCGGTCCGGTTTCCACATCGAGGACCCGCTGACCGGTCCTGTTTCCACATCGAGGACCCGCTGACTGGTACGGTTTCCACATCGAGGACCCGCTGACCGGTCCAGTTTCCACATCGAGGACCCGCTGACCAGTACGTTTTCCACATCGAGGACCCGCTGACCGTTCCGGTTCCCACATCGAGGACCCGCTGACCGTTCCGGTTCCCACATCGAGGACCCGCTGACCGGTACGGTTTCCACATCGAGGACCCGCTGACCAGTCCGGATTCCACTTCGACGACCCGCTGACCAGTCGGGTTTACACAGAGGACCCGCTGACCGGTCCGGTTTACACATTGAGGACCCGCTGACCGGTCCGGTTTCCACATCAAGGACCCGCTGACCGGTCCGGTTTACACATTGAGGATCCGCTGACCGGTCCGGTTTCCACATAGAGCCGCTGACCGGTCCGGTTTCCACATCAAGGACCTGCTGACCGGTCCGGTTTCCACATCAAGGACCTGCTGACCGGTCCGGTTTCCACATAGAGGAGCCGCTAACCGGTCCGGTTTCCACATCAAGGACCCGCTGACCGGTCCAGTTTCCACATCAAGGACCTGCTGACCGGTCCGGTTTCCACATAGAGGAGCCGCTGACCGGTCCTGTATCCACATCGAGGAGCCGCTGAATGGCCGGGTTTCCATTTCGAGGACCTGCTGACCGGTCCGGTTTCCACATCGAGGAGCCGCTGAACGGTCCGGTTTCCACATCGAGGAGCCGCTGACCAGTCCGGTTTTCACATCGAGGAGCCGCTGAACGGTCCAGTTTCCACATCGAGGAGCCGCTGACCAGTCCGGTTTTCACATCTGACAACCCGCTCACCGATCCAGATTTCACATCAAGGAGCCACTGACCGGACCGGTTTCCACATCGAGGACCCGCTGACCGGTCCGGTTTCCACATCGAGGACCCGCTGACCGGTCCGGTTTCCACATCGAGGACCCGCTGACCGGTCCGGTTTCCACATCGAGGACCCGCTGACCGGTCCGGTTTCCACATCGAGGAGCCGCTGACCGGTCCGATTTCCACATAGAGGAGCCGCTGACCGGTCCCGATTCCACTTCGACGACCCGCTGACCGGTCCGGATTCCACTTCGACGACCCGCTGAGCAGTCGGGTTTACACAGAGGAGCCGCTGACCGGTTCAAATTCCACATCGAGGAGCCGCTGACCAGGCCGGAGCCGCTGACTGGACCGGTTTCCACTTCAAGGAGCCGCTGACCAGTCTGAAGCCGCTGACCGTTCTGAAGCTGCTGACCGGTCCGGTTTCTGCTTCAAGGAGTCGCTGACCGGTCCGGAGTCACTGACCGGTGCGGTTTCCGCTTCAAGGAGTCGCTGACCGGTCCGGTTTCCGCTTCAATGAGTCGCTGACCGGTCCGGTTTCTGCTTCAAGGAGTCGCTGACCGGTCCGGAGTCGCTGACCGGTCCGGAGTTGCTGACCAGTCCAGAGTCGTTGACCGCTCCGGAGTCGTTGACCGCTCCAGAGTCTTTGACCGATCTGGAGTCGCTGACCAGTCCAGAGTCGCTGACCGATCTGGAGTGACTGACCGATCCCGGAGTCGCTGACCAGTCCGGAGTTGCTGACCAGTCCAGAGTCGCTGACCGATCCGTAGTCGCTGACCGGTCCGGAGTTGCTGACCAGTCCGGAGTCAGGGACCGATCCGGAGTCGTTGACCGGTCCAGAGTCACTGACCGATCCAGAGTCGCTGACCGGTCCGGAGTCGCTGATCGGTCCGGAGCTGCTGACCGGTCAGGAGTCTCCGGAGTCACTGACCGATCCAGAGTCGCTGACCGATCCGGAGTCGCTGACCGGTCCGGAGTTGCTGACCAGTCCGGAGTCACTGACCGATCCACAGTCGTTGACCGGTCCAGAGTCACTGACCGATCCAGAGTCGCTGACCGATCCAGAGTCGCTGACCAGTCCTGAGTCGCTGAAACGGTCTGGAGCTGCTGACTGGTCCGGAGTCACTGACCAGTCCAGAGTCGCTGACCAGTCCAGAGTCGCTGACCGGTCCGGAGTCACTGACCGGTCCAGAGTCACTGACCAGTCCAGAGTCGCTGACCGATCCAGAGTCGCTGACCGGTCCAGAGTCGCTGACCGGTCCGGAGTCGCTGACCGGTCCGGAGTCACTGACCGATCCAGAGTCGCTGACCGGTCCAGAGTCGCTGACCGGTCCAGAGTCGCTGACCGGTCCAGAGTCGCTGACCGGTCCATAGCTGCTGACCGGTCCTGAGTCGCTGACCGGTCCTGAGTCGCTGACCGGTCCTGAGTCGCTGACCGGTCCAGAGCTGCTGACCGGTCCTGAGTCGCTGACCGGTCCGGGCTCTGGGGCTGACCGGTCCGGGCTCTGGGGCTGACCGGTCCGGGCTCTGGGGCTGACCGGTCCGGGCTCTGGGGCTGACCGGTCCGGGCTCTGGGGCTGACCGGTCCGGGCTCTGGGGCTGACCGGTCCGGGCTCTGGGGCTGACCGGTCCGGGCTCTGGGGCTGACCGGTCCGGGCTCTGGGACATCCCCCCCCTCCCTGTTGAGGTGTGAGTGGGGCAGGGTTGGGCTCTGGGACCTCCTTACCTGGCAGGCTGAGCAGACAGAGGGAACTGAGCACCTGAAGCACCAAGTCAGGCGGCGCCATTGGGGAGGCTGAGCAGCAAGATGGCGCCCAACCGTCACCTCCCTCCGGCCGGCCGCGTGCCCGTAACGTCACTGCGCCCTCCGCGTGCCCGCAACGTCACCGCGCCGGCACGACACCCCGCCGGCACTCAGCCCGCCCTCCGTGTGTCCGCAACGTCACCACGCCGGCACGACACCCCGCCGGCACTCAGCCCGCCCTCCGTGTGCCCGCAACGTCACCACGCCGGCACGACACCCCGCCGGCACTCAGCCCGCCCTCCGTGTGCCCGCAACGTCACCGCGCTGGCACGGCACCGAGCCCCCCCCCTCCATGTGCCCGCAACGTCACCACGCCGGTACGGCACACCGCCGGCACTCAGCCCGCACTTCGCGTGCCCGCAACTTCACCGCGCCGGCACGACACCACGCCCTCCGCGTGACCAGAACGTCACCGCGCCGGCACGACACCCCGCCCTCCGCGTGCCCGTAACGTGACCGCGCCCTCCGTGTATCCGCAACGTCACCGCGCCGGCACGACACCCCGCCGGCACTCAGCCCCACCTCCGCGTGCCGGCAACGTCACCCCGCCCTCCGTGTGCCCGCAACGTCACCGCGCCAGCACGGCACCCAGCCGGCACTCAGCCCCACCTCCGCGTGCCAGCACGACACCCCGCCTTCCGCGTGCCCAGAACGTCACCGCGCCGGCATTCAGCCCGCCCTCCGCGTGCCCGTAACGTCACCGCGCCCTCCGCGTGCCCGGAACGTCACCACGCCGGCACTCAGCCCGCCCTCCGCGTGCCCGCAACGTCACCGCGCCCGCACGGCACCCAGCCAGCCCTCAGCCCCCCCCCCCCTCCGCGTGCCCGCAACGTCACCGCGCCCTCTGCGTGCCCCTAACGTCACCGCGCCTGCGCGCCCTCCAGTTCCCACGCCAATCCACCTAACCTGTACATTTAAATAGTGGGCAATGTCCCTTTAAATAGTGGGCGATGTCCCTTTAAATAGTGGGCAATGTCAATTTAAATAGTGGGCGATGTCCAAGTTTAAATAGTGGGCGATGTCACTTTAAATAGTGGGCAATGTCCCTTTAAATAGTGGGCGATTTCCCTTTAAATAGTGGGCGATGTCCCTTTAAATAGTGGGCAATGTCCCTTTAAATAGTGGGCGATGTCACTTTAAATAGTAGGCGATGTCCCTTTAAATAGTGGGCAATGTCCCTTTAAATAGTGGGCAATGTCCCTTTAAATAGTGGGCGATGTCACTTTAAATAGTGGGCAATGTCCCATTAAATGGAGGACAATTTCTCCCTAAATGGAGGGTAATGTCACTTTAAAATGTCAATTTAAATTCACCTGAGGAAGGAGCTGCGCTCCGAAAGCTGGTGTTTGAAACAAACCTGTTGGACTTTAACCTGGTGTTGTAAGGCTTCTTACTGTCCTCACCCCAGTCCAACGCCGGCATCTCCACATCATGACTTTAAATAGGGACACGATCACTTCAAATGTTGGGTGCTGTGACTTTAATTGGAGTTGGAGGGCCCGCCCCCATCCCCCCATTGGCTGCTGGACCGTGATTGACAGGCCGCTGATGTATCCATTTCCAGATCCGTGCGGAACAACGTGGAGGAGAAATGGTTCATGGAGGGCAGAGCAATCCACCCAAATCAGTGAGGACAGCAGGGCAGAGAGGGGCAGAGTGGCCAGGGGGGCCGGAGCCCGGGTCAGGGGGGCCGGAGCCCGGGTCAGGGGGGCCGGAGCGCCGGGTCAGGGGGGGCCGGAGCGCCGGGTCAGGGGGGGCCGGAGCGCCGGGTCAGGGGGGGCCGGAGCCCGGGTCAGGGGGGCCGGAGCGCCGGGTCAGGGGGGGCCGGAGCGCCGGGTCAGGGGGGGCCGGAGCGCCGGGTCAGGGGGGGCCGGAGCGCCGGGTCAGGGGGGGCCGGAGCGCCGGGTCAGGGGGGGCCGGAGCGCCGGTCAGGGGGGCCGGAGCGCCGGAGCCGCCGGGGTCAGGGGGGGGCCGGAGCGCCGGGTCAGGGGGGGCCGGAGCGCCGGGTCAGGGGGGGCCGGAGCGCCGGGTCAGGGGGGGCCGGAGCGCCGGGTCAGGGGGGGCCGGAGCGCCGGGTCAGGGGGGGCCGGAGCGCCGGGTCAGGGGGGGCCGGAGCGCCGGGTCAGGGGGGGCCGGAGCGCCGGGTCAGGGGGGGCCGGAGCGCCGGGTCAGGGGGGCCGGAGCGCCGGGTCAGGGGGGGCCGGAGCGCCGGGTTCAGGGGGGGCCGGAGCGCCGGGTCAGGGGGGGCCGGAGCGCCGGGTCAGGGGGGGCCGGAGCGCCGGGTCAGGGGGGGCCGGAGCGCCGGGTCAGGGGGGGGCCGGAGCGCCGGGTCAGGGGGGCCGGAGGGCCGGGTCAGGGGGCCCGGAGGGCCGGGTCAGGAGGGCCGGGTCAGGGGGGCCGGAGCGCCGGGTCAGAGGGGGCCGGGTCAGAGGGGCCCGGGTCAGGGTCAGAGGGGCCGGAGCCCGGGGCAGAGGGGGGCCGGAGCCCGGGGCAGAGGGGCCAGGGCCCGGGTCAGGGGGGCCGGAGCCCGGGTCAGGGGGGCCGGAGCCTGGGTCAGGGGGGCCGGAGCCCGGGTCAAGAGGGGGCCGGAGCCCGGGTCAGGGGGGCCGGAGCCGCGGGAGCACGGGGCAGAGAGGCCGGGTCAGCGGGGCCGGAGCCCGGGTCAGCGGGGCCGGAGCCCGCTCGGGTCAGGGGGGGCCGGAGCCCGGGTCAGGGGGGCCGGAGCGCCGGGTCAGGGGGGGCCGGAGCCTGGGTCAGGGGGGCCGGAGCGCCGGGTCAGGGGGGCCGGAGCGCCGGGTCAGGGGGGCCGGAGCCCGGGTCAGGGGGGCCGGAGGGCCGGGTCAGGGGGGCCGGAGCGCCGGGTCAGGGGGGCCGGAGTCCGGGGCAGGGGGGCCGGAGGGCCGGGTCAGGGGGGCCGGAGGGCCGGGTCAGGGGGGCAGGGGGGCCGGAGCGCCGGGTCAGAGGGGGCCGGGTCAGAGGGGCCCGGGTCAGGGTCAGAGGGGCCGGAGCCCGGGGCAGAGGGGGGCCGGAGCCCGGGGCAGAGGGGGGCCGGAGCCCGGGTCAGAGGGGCCAGGGCCCGGGTCAGGGGGGCCGGAGCCCGGGTCAGGGGGGCCGGAGCCCGGGTCAGGGGGGCCGGAGCCCGGGTCAAGAGGGGGCCGGAGCCCGGGTCAGGGGGGCCGGAGCCGCGGGAGCACGGGGCAGAGAGGCCGGGTCAGCGGGGCCGGAGCCCGGGTCAGCGGGGCCGGAGCCCGGGTCAGGGGGGCCGGAGCCCGGGTCAGGGGGGCCGGAGCCCGGGTCAAGAGGGGCCGGAGCCCAGTTGGAATGGTCAAAGGGGATCAGCCCAGTTGGAATGGTCAGAGGGGCCTGAGCCCAGTTACAATGGTCAGAGGGGCCGGAGCCCGGGTCAGAGGGGCCGGAGCCCGGGTCAGAGGGGCCGGAGCCCGGGTCAGAGGGGCCGGAGCCCGGGTCAGGAGGGCCTGAGCCCAGTTGGAATGGTCAGAGGGGCCTGAGCCCAGTTACAATGGTCAGAGGGGCCGGAGCCTGGATCAGAGGGGCCGGAGCCCGGGTCAGGGGGGCCTGAGCCCAGTTGGAATGGTCAGAGTGGCCTGAGCCCGGGTCAGGGGGGCCTGAGCCCAGTTGGAATGGTCAGAGGGCCTGAGCCCAGTTGGAATGGTCAGAGGGGCCTGAGCCCAGTTGGAATGGTCAGAGGGGCCTGAGCCCAGTTACAATGGTCAGAGGGGCCTGAGCCCAGTTACAATGGTCAGAGGGGCCTGAGCCCAGTTACAATGGTCAGAGGGGCCTGAGCCCAGTTACAATGGTCAGAGGGGCCTGAGCCCAGTTACAATGGTCAGAGGGGCCTGAGCCCAGTTACAATGGTCAGAGGGGCCTGAGCCCAGTTACAATGGTCAGAGGGGTTGCAGCGAAGGGTCGGTCCTGAGTGGGATTAGACTGGGTGGGATATTAAAGGGTCTGGGGAGTCAGTGGGATTAGACTGGGTGGGATATTAAAGGGTTTGGGGAGTGAGTGGGATTAGACTGGGTGGGATATTAAAGGATTTGGGGAGTGAGTTGGATTAGACTGGGTGGGATATTAAAGGGTTTGGGGAGTGAGTGGGATTAGACTGGGTGGGATATTAAAGGATTTGGGAAGTGAGTGGGATTAGACTGGGTGGGATATTAAAGGGTTTGGGGAGTTAGTGGGATTAGACTGGGTGGGATATTAAAGGGTTTGGGGAGTGAGTGGGATTAGACTGGGTGGGATATTAAAGGGTTTGGGGAGTGAGTGGGATTAGACTGGGTGGGATATTAAAGGGTTTGGGGAGTGAGTGGGATTAGACTGGGTGGGATATTAAAGGGTTTGGGGAGTGAGTGGGATTAGACTGGGTGGGATATTAAAGGGTTTGGGGAGTGAGTGGGATTAGACTGGGTGGGATATTAAAGGGTTTGGGGTGTGAGTGGGATTAGTCTGGGTGGAATATTAAAAGGCTTGGGGAGTGAGTGGGATTAGACTGGGTGGGATATTAAAGGGTCTGGGGAGTGAGTGGGATTAGACTGGGTGGGATATTCAAGGGTTTGGGGAGTGAGTGGGATTAGACTGGGTGGGATATTAAAGGGTTTGGGGAGTGAGTGGGATTCGACTGGGTGGGATATTAAAGGGTTTGGGGAGTGAGTGGGATTAGACTGGGTGGGATATTAAAGGGTTTGAGGAATGAGTGGGATTAGACTGGGTGGGATATTAAAGGGTTTGGGGAGTGAGTGGGATTAGTCTGGGTGGAATATTAAAAGGCTTGGGGAGTGAGGGGAATTAGACTGGGTGGGATATTAAAGGGTTTGGGGAGTGAGTGGGATTAGACTGGGTGGGATATTAAAGGGTTTGGGGAGTGAGTGGGATTAGACTGGGTGGGATATTAAAGGGTTTGGGGAGTGAGTGGGATTAGACTGGGTGGGATATTAAAGGGTTTGGGGAGTGAGTGGGATTAGACTGGGTGGGATATTAAAGGATTTGGGGAGTGAGTGGGATTAGACTGGGTGGGATATTAAAGGGTTTGGGGAGTGAGTGGGATTAGACTGGGTGGGATATTAAAGGGTTTGGGGAGTGAGTGGGATTAGACTGGGTGGGATATTAAAGGGTTTGGGGAGTGAGTGGGATTAGTCTGGGTGGGATATTAAAGGATTTGGGGAGTGAGTGGGATTAGACTGGGTGGGATATTAAAGGGTTTGGGGAGTGAGTGGGATTAGACTGGGTGTGATATTAAAGGGTTTGGGGAGTGAGTGGGATTAGTCTGGGTGGGATATTAAAGGATTTGGGGAGTGAGTGGGATTAGACTGGGTGGGATATTAAAGGGTTTGGGGAGTGAGTGGGATTAGACTGGGTGTGATATTAAAGGGTTTGGGGAGTGAGTGGGATTAGTCTGGGTGGGATATTAAAGGATTTGGGGAGTGAGTGGGATTAGACTGGGTGGGATATTAAAGGGTCTGGGGAGTGAGTGGGATTAGACTGGGTGGGATATTAAAGGGTTTGGGGAGTGAGTGGGATTAGACTGGGTGGGATATTAAAGGGTTTGGGGAGTGCCAGATGGACATTAAACCATTCGGCTGTTGTAGATTTGAACTTTGTTCCTTTTTAACCACCGTTCATTCCCCACCTTGTTTTTAGGAATCACGGGGAAACGTTTTGAAAGGACGGAGGGTTTCGAGGAAGGAGAAGAGAAAGAAGCCCCTCATTGTGGGCGCGGTGGTTGACCAGGGACTGACCACCATCCATCACTTGAAGAAGAGATGGTGAGAATATACAGCTACCTGCACCCAGCCTCTGGCCAGCCGCCTGATCGGCTCCCTTGATGGAGGAGGGTGGGGTACCAGGGGGCCAACATTGTCGGGGTTTCATCGGGGACGATGGTCAATCTGTGATTCTGGCTGTCAAATCACCGTTGCACCTTTCCATAACCAGATCAGGTGATAATGTTAACCAGAGCACCTTCTGAGATCTGCGTTGGAGATGCTGTTGATGTTCCTCTTAGTCAGGGCCATAGACAAGCAAATCCGCCATCAATTTGCAGGTGTTTGGGGGGGGGGGGGGTGACGAGGGGGAGATGGGGGCAAAGGAGTTAACTTTCAGATCAATGACCTTTCAGTTGAGGATTTCTAGCACTTTTTGCGTGGATTTCCAGTCTGCGCAATATTTAGCTTTTTGTAATAATGGCCAAATCATTTATCTTTTGGGATGGGGGAATGTTGACAAGAGGGGTGAGTATTGGCCCAGGGCAGTGGGGGAAACTCTCCAGCTCCTCCTTGTAAAAGAACCACTGCATCTCTCACTGGCAAGATTGTTGATCTTATGGAGAGGTAACACTGCCAACAGTGCAGCACACTGCAGAGGGACTGTCAGACCAGCTTTTTGTACTCTAGTCCTGGAGTGAGATGTAAACAGCAACTCTGTGTCTCCAATTCGAGTGTGCGAATAACGGTGTCATGTATAAACACTAATGGTTTCATCTTTGGAGATGACGATTTTGCCTGATTCCTCTCGTATGACGGTTTGTTTTGGTATGTTAAGGGTAGACAGTAAACCTCCCGCAAGTCCCGAAAGACGTGCAGGTTAGGTGAATTGGACATTCTGAATTCTCCCTCGGTGTACCCGAACAGGTGCCGGAATGTGGCGACTAGGGGATTTCCACAATAACTTCATTGCAGTGTTAATGTAAGCCTACTTGTGACACCAATAAACATTATTATTATATCCAACTACCAACAAATTCAGCTAAACTCCAAACAGAAAACCTTCCTAACTTAAAGGGGCGTCCAGTTGCTTAGCAACGACCATATGTGTATGCCTTTTATTTATTCTTCACGCCGTAACCCTCTCTAAGCACAATAGAATCACATTTGGAATGAAACCAACCCCCACACATACATCTTTGTCCACCATGAATCTAACTCTCTATTTTACCCTTCCTGCCACAGAAACATTAAATTAAACCCACGTAAACTATATCTTATTTCTAACGTTGACCAATAAAAATTAAAATCCCTTAAAGGTACTTTTGTTTCTCTAACAAACACAAGGCGTTGTTGCTGTGTCTCCACTCTGTGCATGCCCTGCCTGCCCGTTTTGATTCTTGCCCGCTCAGTAATGCTGTGTTTCTTGTTGTTTGTAGCTCGAGTAAGAGAGCGAATATCACACTGTCCGGGAAGAAGAAGAGGAAGTTGCAGAAACAGATTCGGCACAGTCAGAGGGAGCGATCCGCCATGGATGGTAAGGCTACAATATCACCGTGGTTCCCCTTCCACCTCACAACCCTCCAGTGCTCATCACCTAATTGCCCCGCAACTGAGGCCATTTCAGAGGGTGGTCTCACAGTGCCAGGGACCCGGGTTAACACTGCTGTCTCACAGTGCCAGGGACCCGGGTTAACACTGCTGTCTCACAGTGCCAGGGACCCGGGTTAACACTGCTGTCTCACAGTGCCAGGGACCCGGGTTAACACTGCTGTCTCACAGTGCCAGGGACCCGGGTTAACACTGCTGTCTCACAGTGCCAGGGACCCGGGTTAACACTGCTGTCTCACAGTACCAGGGACCCGGGTTAACACTGCTGTCTCACAGCGCCAGGGACCCGGGTTAACACTGCTGTCTCACAGTGCCAGGGACACGGGTTAACACTGCTGTCTCACAGTGCCAGGGACCCGGGTTAGCACTGCTGTCTCACAGTGCCAGGGACCCGGGTTAACACTGCTGTCTCACAGTGCCAGGGACCCGGGTTAACACTGCTGTCTCACAGTGCCAGGGACCCGGGTTAACACTGCTGTCTCACAGCGCCAGGGACCCGAGTTAACACTGCTGTCTCACAGTGCCAGGGACACGGGTTAACACTGCTGTCTCACAGTGCCAGGGACCCGGGTTAGCACTGCTGTCTCACAGTGCCAGGGACCCGGGTTAACACTGCTGTCTCACAGTGCCAGGGACCCGGGTTAACACTGCTGTCTCACAGTGCCAGGGACCCGGGTTAACACTGCTGCCTCACAGTGCCAGGGACCCGGGTTAACACTGCTGTCTCACAGTGCCAGGCACCCGGGTTAACACTGCTGTCTCACAGTGCCAGGGACCCGGATTAACACTGCTGCCTCACAGTGCCAGGGACCCGGGTTAACACTGCTGTCTCACAGTGCCAGGGACCCGGGTTAACACTGCTGCCTCACAGTGCCAGGGACCCGGGTTAACACTGCTGCCTCACAGTGCGAAGGACCCGGGTTAACACTGCTGTCTCACATTGCCAAGGACCCGGGTTAACACTGCTGTCTCACAGTGCCAGGGACCCAGGTTAACACTGCTGCCTCACAGTGCCAGGGACCCGGGTTAACACTGCTATCTCATAGTGCCAGGGACCCGGGCTAACACTGCTGTCTCACAGTGCCAGGCACCCGGGTTAACACTGCTGTCTCACAGTGCCAGGGACCCGGATTAACACTGCTGCCTCACAGTGCCAGGGACCCGGGTTAACACTGCTGTCTCACAGTGCCAGGGACCCGGGTTAACACTGCTGTCTCACAGTGCCAGGGACCCGGGTTAACACTGCTGTCTCACAGTGCCAGGGACCCGGGTTAACACTGCTGCCTCACAGTGCCAGGGATCCGGGTTAACATTGCTGTCTCACAGTGCGAAGGACCCGGGTTAACACTGCTGTCTCACATTGCCAAGGACCCGGGTTAACACTGCTGTCTCACAGTGCCAGGGACCCAGGTTAACACTGCTGCCTCACAGTGCCAGGGACCCGGGTTAACACTGCTATCTCACAGTGCCAGGGACCCGGGCTAACACTGCTGTCTCAGTGCCAGGGACCCGGGTTAACACTGCTGTCACACAGTGCCAGGGACCCGGGTTAACACTGCTGTCTCACAGTCCCAGGGTGCGATTTTTCGGCTTGGGTAACTGTCTGTGTGGAGTCAGCACGTTCTCCCCGTGTGTGCGTGGGTTTCCTCCGGGTGCTCCGCTTTCCTCCCACAGTCCAAAGATGTGCAGGTTTGTTGGATTGGCCACGCTGAATTGCCCCTTAGTGACCAGGGATGTGTACGTTAAGATAATGGGATTACGGGAATAGGGCTCAATCGAAAGGTCGGTGCAGACTCGATGGGCCAAATGGCCTCCTGGACTGTAGGGATTGCATGGTAATCCCGCAAATATTTGGGGAGCAACTGCGGAGAGACACTGAGCCTTCCCAGGTTTAAGAACTGGAAGATGAGCTGGAAAATTAATCCTTTAGGGTGCAGGAACCGGCAAGGTGGGGGGATATATGCCTCGATCACTGAAGGTGCCAGAACAGGTTGAGAGTCTGGTTAATAAATCATGCAGTTTAAGATCGAGATGAGGAGAATATTTTCCCTCAAAGGGTTGTCGGTCTGCGTAGTTCCCGTTAGGTGGCATTGTAGACAGCCTAGATGGCAGCAGCATATAATTGCAAGGAGATATTGAGTAATTCCCGTCCCCGGGGGAGACCGGATTGGAGAGGGAGTGGAGGGAAGATTGACAGGAATGGTTCCAGGGGCAGAGGAGCTCCAGAACAGACTGGAGAAACTGCCGCCTGTTTACCTTGGAGAGGGGAATGTTAAGAGGAGATTCGAGAGAGATGTTCAGAACCATCAAGAGACAGGACAGAGGTGGAGAAACTTGCCTTTGGGGAACGAACCAAGTACGAGCGAGGACGGATTTACCGGGATGGGCACGAGGCGCATGAGCAACGTGAAGTGCGTCACGCGTCGAGGGGTTAGGATCGACTGGGCTTACTGCCTTGGGAGTGTGATGGAGGCAGCTTCACTCCAGGCATTCGAGAGGGAATCTGCAACGGAGGAACGTGCAGGGTTATGGGGGAGAAGGCAGGGGAGCGGAACTGGGCAGACACAATGCGCCGAATGGCCTCAGAGGTTCTGGGGTGTTGCCTGACCAACTGTGCGTTATTCAGTGTGTGTCGTGTGAGGTAACGCATTTAGGAGAGCTAACAAGACAACAGATTCCACTATGAATGGGAGGACCCTGGAAACAAGGTGCATATCCACAGACACCCGAAGGTGGTAGGAGAGGTGGGTAAGGTGGTTACAAAGGTGTTTGTGTATTGTGAGTCACTTTTGGCGTTGTTAAGAGACTTCAGAGTTTATTAGGGATAAGAAGGTATTTATTAATAAAAAGTAACAGGAAATTTTGGAGCACTAAACTGCCTCGGAGCACATGCTTACGACATGACTGCTAGATGTATTCTGCACAAAAGGGGACTCCGCCCTCTCGAGGGTGATCATCGCTCTCGGTTCCCATTGGTCCCTCAAGTCAGGTGACCCTTTTCGGCTGTATTGTTTTAGAGACCGCACAAACATTACATTCCTCCCCTTTTAACTTTTTTATACAACGTTCAAAATCGATTTACCAAGCCCACATTCTAATAAAACATTATGCGCACAAGTTAGACATTTGCAAATTTAAGTAGTAATGAAAAGTCATCAACATAGACAGAGGGCGAAGAGTATATAGTGCTACAAAAGTTGAAAAGATGTGTAGAGAGATCAGTTCAGACCCTAAGAGGGCCCTTTAGGAGTCTGGTGACAGTGGGGAAGAAGCTGTTTTTGAGTCTGTTTGTGCGTGTTCTCAGACTTCTGTATCTCCTGCCCGATGGAAGAAGTTGGAAGAGTGAGTAAGCCGGGTGGTGGAAGGGGTCTTTGATTATGCTGCCCGCTTTCCCCCAGCAGCGGGAGGTGTAGATGGAGTCAGTGACATAGACATAGAACATTACAGCGCAGTACAGGCCCTTCGGCCCTCGATGTTGCGCCGACCTGTGAAACCCCTCTGAAGCCCATCTACACTATTCCCTTATCGTCCATATGTCTATCCAGTGACCATTTGAATGCGTTTAGTTTAGTGTGTGGGATGGGAGGCAGGTTGGTGTGATGGACTGGGCGGTGTTCACGATTCTCTGAAGTTACTTACGGTCCTGGGCCGAGCAGTTGCCATTCCAGGCTGTGATGCAACCAGATAGGATGCTTTCTATGTAAAAATTGAATTTCCTTAGTTTCCTGAGGAAGTATAGGCGCCGTTGTGCTTTCTTGGGGCGTAGTGTCGACGTGGGTGGACCAGGACAGATTGCTGGTGATGTGCACACCTAGGAATTTGAAGCTGTCAACCATCTCCACCTCGGCCCCATTGATGCTGTTAGGGGTGTGTACAGCACTTTGCTTCCTGAAATTGGTTGAGTGCAGGCAACAGAGAGTGGGGATAGTGGGTAATTACTCAAATTGGCCGGAGGTGGCTAGTGGTGTACCACACAGATCTGTGCTGGGGCCTCAATTATTCACATTATTCATTAATGACTTGGATGATGGCATAGAAAGTCATATCCAAATTTGCTGATGATACAAAGTTAGGTGGCATTGTAGACAGCATTGTAGATATTGACCGGCTGGGTGAATGGGCAAAATTGTGTCAGATGGAATTCAATGTGAGCAAGTGTGATGTTATCCATCTTGGATCAAGGAAGGTTTGAGCAGAGCACTTTCTCAATGGAAAGAGGTTGGGTACAGTGGATGTCCAAAAAGACTTTGGGGTTCAGGTGCATAGATCCTGAAAATGCCTGGAACAAGTGAAGAAAATAATCAGAAAGGCTAATGGAATGCAAGCCTTTATATCTCTAGGATTGGAATATATAGACACGGGGGTTACGCTGCAGCTTTACAAAACCCTGGTTAGACCCCACTCCGAGTCACTGGGAGCAGTTCTGGGCACCACACCTGAACATAGAACAGTACAGCACAGAACAGGCCCTTCGGCCCTCAATGTTGTGCCGAGCCATGATCACCCTACTCAAACCCACGTATCCACCCTATACCCGTAACCCAACAACCCCCCCCTTAACCTTACTTTTATTAGGACACTACAGGCAATTTAGCATGGCCAATCCACCTAACCCGCACATCTTTGGACTGTGGGAGGAAACCGGAGCACCCGGAGGAAACCCACGCACACAGGGGGAGGACGTGCAGACTCCACACAGACAGTGACCCAGCCGGGAATCGAACCTGGGACCCTGGAGCTGTGAAGCATTTATGCTAACCACCATGCTACCCTGCTGCCCAGGAAGGATATTTTGGCCTTGGAGGGAGAGCAACACAGGTTTACAAAAATGATACCTGGACTACAGGGGTTGAGTTACGATTAGAGATTCCTCAAATTAGACCTGTTTTCACTAGAATTTAGAAGGTTAAGGAGTGTGCTGTACTTTTCTTTGTTCTTTGATCAAAGTATTTACGATCTTAACAGGGAAAGACAGGGTAGATTCTAGGGGACAGAGTCTAAAAATTAGGGTTAGACCGTTCAGGAGAAATGTTCGGAAAAACTTCTTCATTCAAAGGGTGGTAGAGGTTTGGAACTCTCTCCCACAAACAACAGGTGAAGCAACAGCAGTTGTTAATTTTAAATCTGAGATGGATTTTTGTTAAGCAAAGATATTGAGAGATTTGGGTCAAAAGGCAGGTACATGGAGTTAGGTCACAGGTCAGTCATGATCTCATTGAATGGTGGGACAGGCTCGGGGGGGGCTGAATGGCCTACTCCCTGTTCCATCGTTGTTGCCCAACTCCTGCATGCATCCGAAGGCTACTAATCACGGACTTCCCGACGATCTCTCCCTGGGAACGGAATCTCCTCTTTGGCTCCACATGTGTTCCTCCAATTGGGAGTCGTTTACAGACATCCATTTTGAATTGGCCAACATGACCTCTTTTCTCTTTTGGGTCTCCAGTCAAAGCTGCCCCGTCAAGGACAAAGCCAGCAGACAGCGTGGAACTGGAGAGAGGAGGTGTCAGGGCGACCGCGGGAGAGAAGGCGGTGAACGTAGAAATGAAAGATGAAGAAATGCTGGAGCAGTCTGGATGAGAATGAGGACGCTTTGAAGGCAGTTGCCCGGGCAGGTTCTGGGGGATGGTGATCCCAAAGGATCCTTCAGGTCTACTGCCACTGAACAGCCTGGCTGCACGAAAGATTTCCTTGTCTCATTCTCCTGAATTTGTGGACCACCATTTAAGATGGAAATAAAGAGGTGATTAATTTATAATATTGATTGTGCTGCCTCATTCCTCTTGAAGTGGCGTGCTGGTACAGAACCTAAACGTTCCTGAAGCTTTTCGCATTGCACTCATCACGGCAAACACAAGAACACCAAATTTTAAACTCGCAACAATTTATACGACTGGATTGGTAAATCGTTTCTGATTGGCTGAGGCAATGTCTTGGGGGAAACTGGGCCCCCAATGACCGTAAGATATTGAAAAGAGGCGCATTTACCTTCAAATGAAAGCAAAATGTAGCAGAAGCTGGAAACCTGAATTATAAACAGAAAATGCTGGATAATCTCAGCAGGTCAGACAGCACCTGCGGAGAGGAAAGAGTTAACGTTTTGGATCTAAATCATTTAGTTCCTGGAAACAATGCTGCCTTAGATTCAGTTCCCTTTCAGTGTAGGTGCGGTAAAGTCGTCACAGTCCCAGATAACCATAGGCTGCTTTCCCCTTTGAAAAGGGGGAGGGAGGAGCGGGCTGGTGGTGATTTAACCTGAGGATCACCACACCTCAGGGGAAGGAGCAAGGTTGGGAAGGTGGTATAACCTCAGCCGGTACGGGGATTGAACCGCGCTGCTGACCTTGTTCTGCGTCACGAACAGCAGTCTAGCCCACTGAGCTAAACTGACCTCAGTATTTTTTCCAATTAAGGGGCAATTTAGCGTGGCCAATCCACCTACCCTGCACATCTTTGGGTTGTGGGGGCTAAACCCACGCAGACACGGGGAGAATGTGCAAACTCCACACGGACAGTGACCCAGAGCCGGGATCGAACCTGGGACCTCGGCGCCGTGAAGCAGCTGTGCTAACCACTGCACCACCGTGCTGCCTAGCCCCAGTATTTTTAATAGAATCCCTACCCTGCAGGAGGCCATCGGCCCATTGAGTCTGCAACGACCCTCTGAAAGAGCACCCTACCTAGGCCCGATCCTCCACCCTATCCCCGTAACCCCACCGAGGCTCAATTTAACACAGACAATCCACCTAACCTGCACATATTTGGACTGTGGGAGCACCCGGAGGAAACCCACACAGACACTGGGAGAACGAAATATCCACACAGACAGTATAATCGAACGTTAGGTAGCAACTCACTTGGACAAGTCAAAGGCTGTCCTTTGAGTGTGGACTCACCCTGTTCTTCAGATGTAGCAATGGGATCTGTGGATAGAATAATCTTTCTGGGTTATGGAGGGGTGGGGATGTTGCTGAGCAGGTGGTGGTCAGCTGCCTTCTCGAACCGCTATCATTGTGGTGCATCTGGTGTTTCTGGGATAATGTTATGGGCCAGGGTTTAGAGAACCCCAAAGTGTATCATGGAGTTCACCTGACCCACAACTTTTACTAGATTGTGGTTATGGGGAGCACAAGGGCCCACCTTACAGGTTTAATGCAACAGAGAGTTAAAGTACTTTTAAATTAAAACAATGTTTATTTATGAAACCAGTTACCACTTTATAAACTCACCGTTAACAACTATCAACACCAATAAATCCCCAAAGAATACAGTACTCTGTAAGTAACTCATAATCTTTCCTTGCAACATCCATAAGACAAAATAGAACCCTTTTTACAGAAAGACATCAGGTTTAACTTCTCCACAGAAACAGGTATAATTTTTAAATCACCAAATGATCTGGAGACAGTCTTTAGTTTGCAGAGAGAGATCCTTATATAGCTGCTTGCTTTGCCTGCAGCTATCCAGCTCTGAAACGAAACACAGCCTGTAGCACAGTGTTCTTTAACCTTTTTTTTGGGGGGGGGGGTCCATTTTGACCAATTTCTCTTACCATTTTCTCTTACCTTGTTTGCTGCTGACAAAAATGGAGGAAATGGTTTTGGGTCCCTTTGGCCCTCGTACACGCTCCTCCAATGGAACCTGGTGGATGAAGGTGAAGCCTTCCCGTGTCAGAAAGTATGGAGTCTCCATCTGTCCAAAGTTCTGATTTTTTGCCCTGTAAAATGTTATCAAATAAACCCCCTCTTCCCCCCCCCCCCCCCACGCCCCCACCCACCCTCCCTAAAAAAAAATGAGTAAAATAAATGAAAAAAAGTGAATAAACCGCCCCCCCACCAAACTTGTAAAAAAAAATAAAATGAATTAAAAAAAGGAAAATTAAATGAATAAAATAAATGAATATAAACCACCACAGAACTCATAAAACAAAAAGCTGCAACCGTTTAAAAAAATAGGGGCCGCAACGCGCATGCGTGTCCGTGTATCATGCGTGTCCGTGTATCGGCGTCGATCATCCGGCACTCGTGCAATGCAGCTGAATTTTTTTACATGTTCACTGAACACGCATGCGTGCCAATCATCATGCGTGCATGCGCAATGCGGCCAAGTGTTTTTTTTTACATGTTTGCGGCCGCTTGCAGTCGCTGTTCTGAAAAGCCGGCTGCTGCTCGGGGATTTGCGCGATCGGGAGTGCCGCGGACGACGGCTCCGTGACCCTACCGCGATCCACCCGCAGGTCGCGTCCCCGAATTTGAAGAACACTGCTGTCGGAGACAGCCTAAACCGAAAGTAGACAGCCCAGCTCCACCCACACTCTGACATCACTCAAACACCCATTTCTTAAAGGTACACCCACTACAGCTATTTTATAAAAAAATACCCATTTCTTAAAGGTACTCTCACTTGACAATAGGGAGCTTTATCCAATGTTTTTGCAAACCGGAATGGGGTGGGGCTGCTGTCAAGTCCAGTTGGTGTTACTGGAGAGCACCTCCTGGAGGCAGCCTAGCCGCCAGGCTGACACGGTGCTGAAATGAGAGAGTGTTCACCATGGAGCCGCCAACACGTTTGATGCTGTTGACATTCCACCGCAGGTGAAAGATATTCCTTGCTCGGAAGGCCAAGGTCCTCGGGATGTTGCCACGGGATACCCAGCCTCTGTCCTGCTCTTGTGCCCAGCTTTGTGGTCGTTTCAGTTCAACACTGACCGCCCCACCTTCACCCCGCATGTTGACTGGAATTCCGCAGGGGTAATCTCATCGTATGTCCGGGGGGGGGGGGGGGGACAGATTCATTTGGAAATTGTCATTGAAATTGTCATTGTCTGGCGCGAAGATGGTGTGAGTTACTTATTACTTCAGATCTTAACCGCATAAGGGAGGGAGGGTCGCGGTGATGTAGTGGTACAACCCAGAGTAATGCTCTGGGGACCCAGGTTCAAATCCCGCCAAGGATGATGGTGAAATTTGAATTCAATGAAAATCTGGAATTAAATGTCTAAAGGTGACCATGAAACCATTGCCGAAATAACCCACCTGGTTCACTAATGTCCTTCAGGGAAGGAAATCTGCCGTCCTGACCCGGTCTGGCCTACATGTGACTCCAGACCCACAGCAATGTGGTTAATTGCCCTCGGGGATGGACAAGAAATGCTGGCACAGTCAGTGATGCCCACATCCCGTCAACAAATAAAGACAGAAAAATACAGCGCAAGATTGGGCTTGGGGGAGCTGTTATGTATGTTGGGTTTTTTGGTATTGGATATGTGAGGGGAGGAGTTCTGGCAGGGGACACTCGCTATCAGAGGCAGGTTGGCTAGTGAACGGGAGTGAGGAGCCTGTGCGGACAGGTTTCGATGGGTCTGGGAGGTGTGGGGGAGGGGGGAGGGGAGGGGGATGAGGAGAATGCAGAGAGGAGTGGTTTCGAGGGGATATGGCCGGGGGAGGGGGTTTCTGGGAAAGGGGGGAGGGATAGCTGGCTGATGGCGACTAGGCGCAGGGTTGGGTGCCTCTCGCTGGGCAGGGGCACTGAACATGACAGACAGGGGGGGAGGGGGGCGGGGGGGAGAGAGAGACCCCTGGTCCGAATGGCAATGTGGAACGTGCCGAGTTTGGGTGGACCGGTGAAGCGGGCGAGTGTCTTCTCGCATTTGAAGAACTTGAGAGCCGACGTAATGCTGATGCAGGAGACCCACTTGAGGCCGAAGGACTAGGTTAGGCTTCGGAAGGGTTGGGTGAATCAGGTGTTCCACTGGGGCTTTGATAGCTGGGCCCGGGGGGGGGGGGGGGGGGGGGGTTGGGGATAGCGGTTCTGGTGGGTAAGAGAGTTAGGTTTCAGATAGAGACAGTGGTTGCAGATTGGGGGGGGGGGGGGGGGGGGCAGATACATTACGGTAACAGGCCTTTGGAGGTGAGGTTGGAGATGCTCGTTAACGTGGATGCCGCAAATTGGGATGACATAGGGTTTATGAAGAGGCTAGAGGGATGGAGTTTAAGACTAGGGAGGTTATGTTAGTGAGGCCACACCTGGAGTATTGTGTTCAGTTTTGGTCTCCTTACCTGAGAAAGGACGTACTGGCACTGGAGGGTGTGCAGAGGAGATTCACTAGGTTAATCCCAGAGCTGAAGGGGTTGGATTATGAGGAGAGGTTGAGTAGACTGGGACTGTACTCGTTGGAATTTAGGAGGATGAGGGGGGATCTTATAGAAACATAAAAAATTATGAAGGGAATAGATAGGATAGATGCGGGCAGGTTGTTTCCACTGGCGGGTGAAAGCAGAACTAGGGGACATAGTCTCAAAATAAGGGGAAGTGGATTTAGGACTGAGTTTAGGAGGAACTTCTTCACCCAAAGGGTTGTGAATCTATGGAATTCCTTGCCCAGTGAAGCAGTTGAGGCTCCTTCATTAAATGTTTTTAAGGTAAAGATAGATAGTTTTTTGAAGAATAAAGGGATTAAGGGTTATGGTGTTCGGGCCGGAAAGTGGAGCTGAGTCCACAAAAGATCAGCCATGATCTAATTGAATGGCGAAGCAGGCTCGAGGGGCCAGATGGCCTACTCCTGCTCCTCGTTCTTATGGTGGCTGCCATACCGAATCTGGAACCCAGTTAATTCTGGGTGGGGACTTAGTGTTGAATCCAACAGTGGATTGGTCACAGCCACGCTCGCTGTCCCCTCGAGGTTGGGGGGAGGGGGGGGGGGGCAAACCTGTTGGTTGCTTTTATTTATTTATTTTAATTTTTAAAAATGTTTTTTATTGAGTTTTCATATTTTATATCCAACAAATTACAAATTATTAGAAAAAAAACACGCAAAAATTAACATGTATATTTACAGGTAAGCATCTTCATAATCACAACTGTGGCCGCCCCCTTTAGCCGGCATACATATTTTACATTCCCCAATATGGCCGAGGCACATGTTTATAGGCATTTATTTACAGTTTGGTTTTGGGCCTTAGCTAGCCATCAAACCCCCATAACGAACCTGTAGCCCCCCCCCCCCCCCCCCCCCGGCCACCTTCCCCCGATTCCCGTCCATTTTCCCCTGATTCTTGGCCACCCGACTATTCTTCCTCTTGTTCGTTGGCCACAAACAGGTCCCGGAACAATTGCATGAATGGCTCCCACGTTCTGTGGAAGCTGTCGTCTGACCCTCGGATGGCGAATTTGATTTTCTCCATTTGGAGAGATTCCGAGAGGTCGGACAGCCAGTCTGCAGCTCTGGGCGGTGCTGCTGACCGCCAGCCAAACAGGATTCTACAGCGGGCAATCAGGGAGGCAAAGGCAAGGGCGTCCGCCCTCCTCTCCAGGAATAGATCTGGCTGGTCTGAAACCCCGAAGACCGCCACTATCGGGCATGGCTCCACCCTCACCCCCACTACTTTGGACATAGCCTCGAAAAAGGCTGTCCAGTACTCCACAAGTCTGGGGAAAGACCAGAACATGTGGGCATGGTTGGCCGGGCCTCTTTGGCACCGTTCACATCTGTCCTCCACCTCCGGGAAGAACCTACTCATACGGTTTCTTGTTAAGTGGGCTCTTTGTACCACTTTTAGTTGCGTCAGGCTGAGCCTTGCGCACGTGGAGGTGGAGTTGGCCCTATGCAGTGCTTCGCTCCAGAGTCCCCACCCTATCTCAATCCCCAGGTCGTCCTCCCATTTCATTCTTGTTGCGTCCAGTACGGTGTCGTCCCTTTCTACCAGTCGATCATACATGTCGCTACAGTTCCCTTTCTCTAGGATACTTGCGTCCAGTAGGTCTTCCAGTAGTGTCTGTCGTGGTGGTTGTGGGTACGTCCTTGTCTCCTTTCGTAGGAAGTTTTTAAGCTGCAGGTTCCGTAGCTCGTTCCCCCCGGCTAGCCGAAATTTCTCTGTCAGTTCGTCCAGTGTTGCGATCCTGTCGTCCGTGTATAGGTCCCTGACTGTCAGTGTCCCCCGTCCTGCCTCCACCTTTTGAAGGTGGCGTCAGTCAGTGCTGGTGTGAACTTATGGTTGTTGCAGATGGGAGCCTTGTCCGACATTTTAGTCAGGCCAAATTGCTGCCGCAGTTGGTTCCAGGATTGGAGGGTGGCTGTCACCACTGGGCTGCTGGAGTGTTTTTTGGGTGGGGATGGGAGTGCTGCCGTGGCGAGGGCCCGGAGGGAGGTCCCCATGCAGGAGGCCTCCTCCGCACGCACCCACTCGGCTTCTGGATCCATCCCCTTACTCGCTCGGCTGTTGCCGCCCAGTGGTAGAATTGTAGATTCGGGAGGGCTAGATTTTGTTTTTTGTAGGACCTTCTTTGGGATCCTAGCATTTTTACCCCCCCCCCCCCCCCCCCCCCCCCCCACCCCACCCCACCATACGAACGCCATGATAAGTTTGTCCAGCACTTTGAAAAAGGCCTTGGGGATGTAGATCGGAATGGATCTAAACAGGAAGAGGAACCTGGGCAGTACGTTCATTTTGATCGTCTGGACTCTCCCCGCGAGGGAGAGTGGGAGTGTGTTCCATCTTTGCAGGTCCTTTTTTACTTCCTCCGTCAGGCTGGTGAGGTTCCATTTGTGGATCCCTTTCCAGTCATGGGCTATTTGGATCCCCAGGTAGCGGAATTTGTGTCGGGCTTGTTTGAACGGCTGCCCCCCACCCCCCCTTGCGGGTGTACTGGGAAGATCTCGCTTTTGCTCATGTTGAGTTTGTAGCCCGAGAAGGCTCGAAACTTTCAGGAGTGC
Source organism: Scyliorhinus canicula (assembly GCF_902713615.1). Taxonomy (NCBI): domain Eukaryota; kingdom Metazoa; phylum Chordata; class Chondrichthyes; order Carcharhiniformes; family Scyliorhinidae; genus Scyliorhinus; species Scyliorhinus canicula. Next base: position 1,245,377 of record NC_052158.1, read on the forward strand.
GATGATTCCGTCCATGCTGCTTTGTGGGTCCGAGATATAGAGGAGCAGATCATCTGCATAAGAGTGAGACTCTGTGCTCTCTGCCTCCCCTTCGGATCCCCCTCCAATTTTTTGCTGCCCTGAGCACAATTGCTAGCGGTTCGATTGCTAGTGCGAACAGCAGCGGGGACAGTGGGCATCCTTGTCTGGTGCCCCTGTGCAGCTGGAAGTATTGGGAGTTGGTATTGTTGGTCCGTACACTCGCCATGTGAGCGTTGTATAGGAGCTTTACCCAAGCGGTGAACCCTGTTCCAAGCCCTGTCCCCCATGCCGGAATCGCGTTCGGCGCGGGGGCGGAGAATGGTCGTCATCCCAGAAATCGGGACATGCGCCGCTCCCTTGATTCTCGGGTCCCTGGAGAATCGCTCGGGAGTCTCTCTCTCCGGGTTTCCGACAACGTGGTTCTAATCACCTATCGGCCGTTAGGAACGTCGGGTGGCGACTGTGGACTCAGTCCGTGGCTGTCCTGGTTTGGGGGGGGGGGGGCCTCATGGAGGGCCAGGCAAGTGATCGGACGGCACCGATCCGCGGTGCGCGCGATCCTGGGTGGGGGGGCCCTACATTTATGGTGCTGCTCCGCGGTGAGAGTCTGCCATGTCCCACAGGGCGGCCGCCGCAGTACAAAGGCGAGGATTCCCGACCGGAAGTGCGAGGCCACGTATCGGCAGGCAGAGGTGCGTGGGGCACTCTGGGGCCCTGCAAGCCCCCTTCAGGTAAGAGAATCGCTCAGACGCTGCCAAACTTGCTGAGATTTTCCAGCATTTTCTCTTTAAGAGAATCGCTCAGGACTTTCTAAGGAAAGTCCAGAGTGAAACCCTAGCGTTTTTACGCTGGAGTGGGCACATAGCCCCATTATTGGAGAATCCAGCCCCCACCGAGTAGAAAGGAATTGCAGGCACGTTTTGACCTTCTGTCCACAGGGAAAGCCAGTTGAGGATGGTAGTATGAATATGGGGAGAAGGCCAGTCGCTTGTTGGTGGGTCAGCTCCCCCGGCAGGTGGCCGCATGAGAGATTGTTCGGGTCCGGGATGGGGAACATCTACTGTCTTTGGCCTTCTGGGTGGGAACGGTCACAGGTGAGGAAGAGCCATGGGCAGTATCAGAGGAGATACACACATCGAGACAAGAGAGCATTCCATCACACTCCTGCCTTGTATCTATACCATGGAGATGATGGGCCAAAGTTTGGCAAGATACTTGCCCCAGAATTCCCTGCCTCTGGCTTGTGCAGCCTGTGGCTGGCTATATTTCCCTGGATTCGAGGCGATGATGTTTGGTCAGCAGTTGTGACAGTGAAGGGTGTGCGTGGCGAGACGATCCAAGTAAATTTAGCAATAGGACAACTTTATTGGCATGTTAAAATGTATTTGTTCAATACAGCGTTTACACAATAGTTAGTTAAGATTTTCCTCTTGCACTGATTATTTTCCCCAGTGACATTTCATGCCATGAAGCGAGGGCCTTTCAGACATACACAGCTCTGTACAGTACAGCTAGGCGTTGAAGAGTATGAAGTGAGGGCCTTTCAGACATACACAGCTCTGTACAGTACAGCTAGGCGTTGAAGAGTATGAAGCGAGGGCCTTTCAGACATACACAGCTCTGTACAGTGCAGCTAGGCATTGAAGAGTATGAAGTGAGGGCCTTTCAGACATACACAGCTCTGTACAGTGTAGCTAGGCATTGAAGAGTATGAAGTGAGGGCCTTTCAGACATACACAGCTCTGTACAGTGTAGCTAGGCGTTGAAGAGTATGAAGTGAGGGCCTTTCAGACGTACACAGCTCTGTACAGTGTAGCGAGGCGTTGAAGAGTATGAAGTGAGGGCCTTTCAGACGTACACAGCTCTGTACAGTACAGCTAGGCGTTGAAGAGTATGAAGTGAGGGCCTTTCAGACATACACAGCTCTGTACAGTACAGCTAGGCGTTGAAGAGTATGAACATGAAAAATAATTGCTGCCTCTTTTTTATAAAAAAGAATTTACCGTTGATGAATACAAAGAACAAGATGTGTTAAAATCAAGAACATACACAAACAGGATCTCAAAAAGGTGGAGCGGAGCTGAACACGCGAGTGAACACACATCAGGTCTTTTTGGGGGTTTAAAAAATAAAATGAAAATGCACCCTGTGGATGAGAAGCAGCAAATCCTTCAGGCCTATAGGGAATTGTCCTTCTCATCCGTCAATAATGGTTTTTGGTTGACAAGGCCGTACAGCGGTGGACAACTATTTGCGGTTTAGCTGCGCCGTCCCAATCACACACTCATTCACCTGAAAGAGAAACATTCAGCTTTAGCAAGTTGTACCGAGTTCATGGAATCTCTACAGTGCAGGAGGCCATTCGGCCCATTGAGTTGGTCAAGAAGTGACTAGTAACCACCACACTTCCTCCCCAGTTCGAGCCAGATCCAAGTTCTCCTTAAAGAAGACAGGTCACTGATCAGAAAGGATGCAAGATTCAATTGCACGGTCTGACGTGCAGAGCTGCTGTGGGACATTCCTGTTATTTAGTTGACCCCCGTATGGGTCAGAGGGGGCTGCGTAAAGGTGTTGTGCTGTGGCCTGTGAATAGCATTGGGATCACAAAACAGCCTGCGTGCTGTCAAACCTCAGAAAGCAGACATTTTGCTCTGTGAAGTAGTGGATATTCATTGCTTGATAAACTCCAGCATTAACCATGGGCTGGATTCTCCAGTAGCAGACACTGAAATTGCATTCAGCCGGAGAATCCCCGTTTATGAGCAAATTGCCTGGGGCTGGGGGGGCACTGTGGGAGGGTGGTCTGGGGCGCACGAACTGGCCAAATGGGGACACTATTTCGCAGGCCAGGCCCTCGAATGGCCGGCGCCGTGTTGCACGCGCAGCCACGGACACGACAATTCTCCGGGCTGTATCGGCAGCTAGAGCTGGGTGCTCTTACACTGCCGGCATGCTAGCCCCCAGCTAAACGGGGGAATCTGTGGCAGTTTTGCATTGGATTTACGAGCCTAGAACGTCACCGTTCCCACGCTGGTATGAGGACATAGCCTCACAATCGGAGAATCCAGTTCTGTGGCTCTTTGGTGGTCAAGCGTTTCTGACCTCAGGGACAGACTCTTCAGATATTCTACAAAAGACGATCATAAAATAGGAGACCCATCAGATATGGAATTAAGACGTCTTCCGTCACAGCCAGCTCCTCCTGAATTCTCGCAGTAATCTCAATGTCCGTCTGGATTTGAAACACTAGCTACCAGTTTTGCAACAAGTATCAAACCACCAAATTCTTAACATACCTTATTGGCAAACCGCAAGGAATTGAGAGACTCATTGAAGTTCTCCTCCAATGGAGATAGATTCACAAACATCAGCCTGTAAAGGAAAAGGTTTTCAATTACAACACCTACAAGGTGGATTCAATGGAATGCCTTTGTGCAGACGAGCGAGGGAGCAAGAGCAGGTCATTGAGCTGATCAAGGCTGCGGCCCTATTCAATAAGATCCAATGTGGCCTTCAATTTACTGCCCTGCCTCCCCTCCCCAAAACCTTAAGCTCCCAAGCAGATCCAAATACCGCCCACCCCCATTGAGAATACATTCGGGTAACCCTGCTCTCTGGAGAAGAGGATGTGCAAGAACATACCTCCTTTAATTAAGATGATATTCCCTATACGCAGTACTCGAAGGGCAGTCTCACCAAATGTCTTGTACATTTGAAGCAAGGCTTCAGTTTCTCCCAGATATTCCATTTCCCTTTCCAATCACTTGCTGCAGTTGCATACTAACTTTGTTATGTTTGCACCAGGAAACCCCTCTAGACTACTCCATTTTGTTTTAGTCTCGCTGCCAAAATGGACAAGCCAATTTTCCCACATTATCCATTTGCCCACTCACTGAACCTATCTATATTCCCTTGCAAAACGAACCCTCTTCCCAACTCGGAACTTATTGAGTGCCTTTTGCAAATCTAAATGTACAATGCTAACTGGTTCCCCTGTTTGTCACATCCTCAAAAGAACTTGAATACATTTGTCAAACAAGATTTTTCCTTCCGGGGGAAAGCAAATTTGAACTCTAGCCACTATTGCTGCCTTGATAATGAATTCTTAACATTTTCCCGTGCACGGAAATAACTGGCCCATAGTTTCCTGTCTCACGCCTTTCTTAAATAGTGGTGTTGCAACTTACGCCTTTGAATTGCCTCCAAGATTATTCTGGAGTAGGTAAGTTAGCTTGCTGTTCCGGTAGGGAATGTGCGATTCCTAGAAAATACAAAAACTTTTCAGTAATAGATTTCGGAAAATAACCTCAACCAATTTAGCTCGCTCTCACTTCAGGGAGGAGACTATCAAAATCCAGGCCTAGACTCCAGTGTAGTAGTGAGGGAATGCTACAGTGTTAAGAGGCGATTTCTTTCAGAATCCTTAAAAAGGGGCCCATTCTTCCTGGGGTGGACGCAAAAGGTAGCATTGGTGCTATTCTAGAAGCCATGATGTGGAGATGCCGGCGTTGGACTGGGGTGAGCACAGTAAGAATAGTATAGTCCAGAATAGTAAGAAGTCTTACAACGCCAGGTTAAAGTCCAATACATTTGTTTCAAACACTAGCTTTCGGAACACTGCTCCTTCATCACCTGAGGAAGGAGCAGTGCTCCGAAAGCTAGTGTTTGAAACAAAGCCGTTGGACTTTAACCTGGTGTTGTAAGGCTTCTTACTATTCTGGAAGGCAGGGGACCTTTCTGTCTCCCCAGAGACCTGAAATCAACATCATTAACAGATTTATTGCATTGCCGTTTGTGCAAATGACCTTCCTTCATTAATAACAATAACTATAATAATCTTTATTATTGTCACACGTAGGCTAACGGTTAGCCCTACATTAACACTGAAATGAAGATACTGTGAAAAGCCCCTAGTCACCACATTCCGCCGCCTGTTCGGGTAAACAGAAGGAGAATTAAGAATGTTTAATTCACCTAACCTGCACGTCTTTCGGGACTTGTGGGAAGAAACCGGAGCACCCGGAGGAAACCCACACAGGCACAGGGAGAATGTGCAGTCTCCGCACAAACGGTGACCCAAGCCGGGAATCGAACCTGGGAAGTGAAGCAACAGTGCTAACCACTGTGCCACGCATTATATTAGTGGCTGCACTTCATTGGCTGTAAAGCACCTCAAAATGTGACGGTTGTGAAAGGTGCTAAAGAAATGCAAGTCTTTTGAGTTTTCATACGTAGCTCTTATAAAATAGCACACCCTTTCCACTTACTGATAGGAATGCCAATCTTTGCAGGGAAGGGAATATGTTGTGTGAAAGCTAAGCTTTTACTCTTCACTGAATGTATGATTTAATTTGTAAACAGTCATTCAATTCCTGTTGTGCACACAAAACCCTAACCCAATCCGCTAAAGAAAAGCATATTTCTCAGAGATGATTTGAATGTGTTTTTGGGAATGGAGCTTGGAAACTCTCACAGCGCGACTATAGAATCCTTACAGTTTAGAAGGATGCCATTCGGCCCATCAAATCTGCACCAGCCCTCTGAAAGAGCACAATAGGCCCAATCCCCAGCTCTATCTCTCTAACCCCACCTAACCATTGGAAACTTAGAGGCAATTTATCATGGCCATTCCACCTAACCTGCACATCTTTGGACTGTGGAAGGAACCGGAGCACCCGGAGGAAACCCCCGCACACACGGGGAGAACGTGCAGACTCCGCACAGACAGTCACCCGAGGTCGGCCGAACACGGGTAACTGGCACTGTGAGGCAGCAGTGCTGACCACTGTATCACCGTGCTGTCCTGTTGGGGGATTCTGAGGAGGCAGCCACAAACATTCACTTGGGGTTCAGAGTGGAGAGTGTATTTGCCCACAGTTATCTTGTGTGCTTAAAAGTGACTGTGTTAATGAGACCCTTGTAGATTAATGCGTACTTTGTAATCAATGTTAGTCCTAAAACCTGTGTCCAATTGTTAAGCTAAGGCAAGAGTAAAGGCGTGTTGTATCATAATGCAATTCTTTCATATTTAATAATTATTTTTTCTGGTTTCTAAAACTAATTTGCAGTCCTGTGTCTGTTCCTCCACATTTTAGTCACGGTCTCTTAAGTCAGGGTTAAATTCTCGGATCTTCCCTTCCAGATATATCAACTGGGATTGTAACAAGTGGGACTGAAGCGTCACGTGAGGAGAGAGCAAGGTCCATAAATATTTGCTCCAATTTTAACTCTACTAAAATAGAGAATTTGTCCTATTTAAGATGCCACGCTGCATCTTACCTTGTTCGACAGTGACATGATGACGTGCCCAAGACAGGAAAGGCTGGTGTTGATTGCCTGCGCCTCTCTCAAACGATCACCCTTGGACTGAGATTTGTCCAGGCGCTCACTGCCCGCCAAGTCCACCAGACTTAAGGTGGCTGAGGAAAAACAAGCATTAGCAAACAGAAGGATGCACAGCACAGGACTGAAAGACATCAAAAAAGGACAGAGCTCATATTCCATGCTTAGACCATAAGACATAGGAGCAGAATTAGGTCACTCGGCCCATCGAGTCTGCTCCGTCATTCAATCATGGCTGATATTTTCTCATCCCCATTCTCCTGCCTTCTCCCCATAACCCCTGATCCCATTATTATTCAAGAACCTATCTGTCTCTGTCTTAAAGACACTCACTGATTTGGCCTCCACAGCCTTCTGCGGCAAAGAGTTCCACAGATTCACCACCCTCTGGCTGAAGAAATTCCTCCTCATCTCTGTTTTAAAGGATCGTCCCTTTAGTCTGAGATTGTGTCCTCTGGTTCTAGATATTCCTACAAGTGGAAACATCCTCTCCACTGTTATCGGAGCGGTGTTTTCAGAACCCAAAAATGTATCATGGAGTTCAACCAACCTCTCCCTTAATGTATTGTTGCTTTTGAAGCACACAGCTTGCTTTCCAGGTCTGGTATTACAATTATGGACACATGGGTTTTTAAACACAAAACAATGTTTATTCCATGAATTCAACTTAACCTTTTAAATAAACATTGGATCACTTAGCACTCCTTACTTCAAAGATAACCCCGAAAATAATACAACACTAAATAATCCCTCAAAATGTTCCTTCAAACCCCCAAAAGACTTCACCTTTAACAGAAACACATCAGGTTAAAGACATTACTATTATGAGTTTAAATCACCCAAATGATTCAGAGATATTCTTTCATGGCAGAGATCACAGCAGATCTAGCTCACTGCAAACACAGACACACCCAAGCCCTTTTCCTCAAAACTGAAACCAAAACACTGCAAACTGGCTGAGCTAAAAACCCAGCTCCCCCCACCCTGACATCACTTCAGTAATATGAGCTGCTCCATTTCTTAAAGCTACATTGCTTAAATATCCATTTCATGTGCTCTCACATGACACCACGTCCACTCTATCCAGGCCTCGCAGTATCCTGCAAGTTTAAATAAGATCCCCGCTCATCCTTCTAAACTCCCAATGAGTACAGACCCAGAGTCCTCAACCGTTCCTCATACGACAAGCTCTTCATTCCAGGGATCATTCTTGTGAAGCTCCTCTGGACCCTCTCCAAGGCCTCAGCACATCCTTCCTTAGATACAGGCCCCAAAACTGCTCACAATACTCCAAATGGGGTCTGACCAGAGCCTTGTATAGCCTCAGAAGTACATCCCTGGTCTTGTATTCTAGCCCTCTCAACACAAATGCTAACATTGCATTTGCCTTCTTAACTGCCGACTGAACCTGTACATTAACCTTAAGAGAATTGTGAACAAGAATTCCCAAGTCCCTTTGTGCTTCCGCTTTCCAAAGCATTTCTTCATTTAGAAAATAGTCTGTGTCTAAATTCCTCTTTCCAAAGTGCATAACCTCACACTTTTCCACATTGTATTTCATCTGCCACTTCATTGCCCACTCTCCTAGCTTGTCCAAGTCCTTCTGCAGCCCCCTTGCTTTATCAATACTACCTGTCCGTCTACAGATCTGTGTATCATCTGCAAACTTAGCAACAGTGCCTTCAGTACCTTCTTCCAAATCATTTATGTATATTGTAAAAGTTGTGATCCCAGCACAGACCCCTGAGGCACATCACTAGTCACCGGCTGCCATCCTGAAAAAGACTCATCCCCACTCTCTGCCTTCTGTCAGTCAGCCAATCTTCTATCCATGCCAGGATCTTACCCCGAACATGAAAATGAAATGAAATGAAAATCGCTTATTGTCACGAGTAGGCTTCAATGAAGTTACTGTGAAAAGCCCCTAGTCGCCACTTTCCGGCACCTGTCCGGGGAGGCTGGTACGGGAATCGAACCGTGCTGCTGGCCTGCTTGGTCTGCTTTAAAAGCCAGCGATTTAGCCCAGTGAGCTAAAACACCATGAGCTCTTAACTTATTTAACAGTATCCTATAAAGCACCTTGTCAAAGGCCTTCTGGAAATCTAAATAAATCACGTCCACTGGTTCTCCTTTGTCTAACTTCCTTGTTGCCTCCTTAAAGAACTCTAACAGGTTTGTCAGACACAACCGTCCTTTGACAGTTTTGGTCTCCTTATCCAGCCAGAGAGGCAGTGCAACAAAGGTTCATCAGACTGCTTCCTGGAATGGCAGGCGTGTTTTATGGGGAGATCGGGCTGCATTCACTGGAGTTTAAAAGTCTCAGACACCAGCTGGGGTAAAGGCAGCCAGTGAATGTTCAGCAATCTGTAACCATGCCAGCCCACGCCTTGGGGTCAAAATAGCAAAATGGTGGCAAATCTTCCCGGGGGTTCTGTGTCTCAAAGTGTGTTGTGGGATAGAAGTGATGGTTTGAGTTTGAATCATTTTCCTGGATTTGTATGGCAATCTTTCTTTTTTTTGAAATTTAGAGCACCCAATTATTTGGTTCCAATTAAGGGGCAATTTAGCGTGTCCAATTCACCTACCCTGCACATCTTTGGGTTTGTAGGGCATGGTGATCTTTCCAACGTGTTTGTTGGTGTAACATATTAATTGGGCAGCATAGTAGCACAGTGGTTAGCACTGCTGCCTCACAGCTCCAGGGTCCCAGGTTCGATTCCCGGATTGGGTCACCGTCTGTGCGGAGTCTGCACGTTCTCCCCATGTCTCCATGGGTTTCCGCTGGGTGCTCCAGTTTCTTCCCACAAGTCCCGAAAGTTAGGTGAATTGGACATTCTGAATTCTCCCTCAGTACCCGAACAGGTGTTGGAGTGTGGTGACTAGGGGATTTTCAAAGTAACTTTATTGCAGTGTTAATGTAAGCCTACTGGTGAAAATAAAGATTAATATTATTAAGATTATAAGATTAATTAAGTAAGAAAAAAAAAAACTTGCACTCTATGCGGAAAGTTAATCAGTAAATGGCCATGAATTTGTTCCGTACCTTTCCCCCAGTTTGTTGTATCCAACCTGATATATGGAGATGAACACAGAGACGTGTCTACCACAAGAAATCCCGCCAGCATAAAAGCCGTTTTGGTATTCCCAGGACCAACAAAAAAAGGATTGGAAAGATCCACCACCACCACCAATAGCACAGTTAAAGAATGGAGAGACAGAAGCATCTGCTGTATCAATCTTTCAAGTTGCCGTGGCTTACTGAAAAGAGTTAGCACATGGCACCCTGGCTTCAGAAGTATAGGTATCTGTACAAAAAAGGAGGGACGTTTGCTGCACCATTACAAAGCTCTGGCTCACCCACAACTAGGAAGGGTGTAAAGATTCACAGATGAGGAGATTTCAGTTACAAGGTGAATTTGGGCACAGATACGCACATGTACACTGGAGATCACGGCCAGAGTTGCTCCCTTCAATTTTCAGTTGGAAGACACTGTGGCTCCGTGAGGAATGGTCATTCGCTGCCGTTTTTGCCACCGACCGATTGGCTTTTGCCAGTGCAATCAAGTTGTGAACCTGCAATGGTAGAGAGGAGAGGATCAGAGAAAACATTTAACTGCAGGTAACTCTGCTTCCTGACTCGTATGTCTCTTTCGAAATACCAACGGTGCTGAACACAGCAATTCCAACTGGGTGAGTTGAGAGAACTGTAAAAGAAGCCAGAAGGCCCACTGGAAGAGGAATAGCCCCAAGCCTATTCAATCATTCAGCAGGATCATCGGTGATCCAACTCCATTTGCTTTCTACTGATGGCAAGTTGCTGGTGCACCAGGAACAATTAAATAAACGCAAAATCTGAAGAACAAAAGCTTAATGACAAGCGATCTGCCCGGTGTTGGGTACAGAGCACGCGCAGTCCTGCTCAGTTTCATGGTGAAGTACTTCCATGTCTCTTTGCAACTTTTCACATCAAAGCCAACAGCCAACTGTGGAGATCCAGCAAGTGGTTGCTGAAGTAGTTGCTGCTGGGTTGAATTAATAGTGCACCTTACAATAGTGCGCCGGTATTTCTTTCAGGAGGACGTCTCGAGATGGTCGAGAGCTTTACGTTCCTGGGGGGGTCACCATCACCAACAGTCTGTCCTGGTCCACTCACGTTGATGCAACAGTCAAGAAAGCCCAACAACGTCTCTACTTCCTACAGAAGCTAATGAAATTTGGCATATCTGCATCGACTCACAAACTTCTACAGATGCGCGATAGAGAGCATCCTATCCAGCTGCATCACAGCTCAGTATGGCAACTGCTCGGCCCAAGATCGCAAGAAACTCAGCCCAATGCGTCACACAAGCTTGCCACCCCCACATTGATTCTGTCTACACCTCTCGCTGCCTCAGGAAGGCAGACAGCATTATCAGAGACCCCTCCCACCCGGGCATTGCCTTCTTCCAGATCCTTCCATCAGGCAGAAGGTACAGAAGTCTGAAGACTCGCACATCCAGACATAGGAACAGCTTCTTCCCCACACCTACAAGACTCCTCAACGACTCCCCCTCAGACTGATCTGCTCCCTGTAAGAACACTATTCACGACGCCCTATGCTGCTCTTGCTCACGTATTTGCTTTGTTTGGCCCCTTGTTCCACACTGTAACCAAACACTGTTTTGTTGATGTACCATTTGTCAATGTTCTCTGTTGATTATTCTTTTGTCTACTATGTACGCACTGTGTACGTTCCCTCAGCCGCAGAAAAATACTTTTCACTGTATTTCGGTACATGTGACAATAAATCAAATCAATCAATCGTTCTAAACACAGATCCACAATGTTACACACCTGATCCCTCATAGTGACAATGACATATTTGAGGTTTGTGATGTGCAGCTGTTTGCTCTTGTTGCTGAGGAGCTTGATCTCGTACTCAGTATTTTTTTCTGGCTTTGTCACAAGTAGGTCACGGATTGTCTCGTTGTAAATCTCCAAAAAGCTGGCCGTGAATTTATACTGAAACAGATAAGGCGCAGGTGGAATGAACTGACTCAAAGTGGTGAACACGAGGTGTTCAGAAAGTAAAGTGCAAATCAATAGCCATATTCAGCTTTAAAAAAAAGTCACACCAAATCATGCTTCGTGAAATACAATAGTGAGGAAACACCAAGCTCCGTTTTCTGTGTCTTTGAAGCACTTCACTAATCTAATGATTACAAATTCTGGAAAGAGTACAGAATCCATTCCCATTTTCCTCATTTAACATTTTGTCCATGTCCTGGTTTTACACCCTGGATTTTGTGGTCACGTGTGTTGAATACAGCAAACAGGTCGAAGAAAACCCCGACCCGGGCCCCCACACCGCACCATAACAAACTGATTTCCTCCATTAGTTCAAGTACTTTCAGAGGGACCCGCAGGTCAGAGAAGGAGTTACAGAAATGAAAATTCTTTCTTATGACAATTGTAATATTGAAAGACATTATCTGGAATGGATTGATGCCTGCGGAGTTGGCCGATATACAGGCGTTACGACTGGGCTCTCTGCACTGCTGGGTCAGAGGAAACAGAAAAAACTATTGGGATAACATACAAACGGGTGTGGTTCCAGAGGGCAGCAGACGTGTCGGTCTGGTCACTTTTTTTTATATACAGACTAAGGTCTGCTTTGAACATAATACCCGTTCTACTACACAAATTGCTTTTTTTCCCAATCAATCAACAAGACACAAATCTCACTGTCAGTCCTAATCCCTGGTTACCGTCAGTACTGACTGATTCCAGGGATGGCGGGACTGTCATACGAGGAGTGATTGACTAGGTTGGGATTGTTCTCGCTGGAGTTCAGAAGAATATGGGGGGATCTCAGAGACGTATAACATTCTAACTGGATAGGGTAGATGCAGGGAAGATGTTACCAATGATGGGTGTGTCTAGAACAGGGGTCACAGCCTGAGGATTCTGGGTAAACCATTTCAGACAGAGATGAGGAGACATTTCTTCACACAGAGTGGTGAGCCTGTGGAATTCATTACCACAGGAAGTAGTTGATGCTAAAATTTTGAATGTATTAAAGAGGCGGATGGATATAGCACTTGGGGAGAATGGGATCAAAGGCTCTGGGGAGAAAGCAGGATTAGGCTACTGAGTTGGATGATCAGCCATGATCGTGATGAATGGCGGAGCAGGCTCGAAGGGCCAAAAGGCCTCCTTCTGCTCATATCTTCTATGTATCAATATCAATCGGAAGCTTGTCAAATTGATGATTAGTGGTTCATCTTCTCTAACAGAAAATCCAAATCAGACTCCGGGGGAGGTTTAAATTACAGGATCCTCCGTCACATCCTAGTAGGGGCTGGTTTAGCACAGGGCTAAATAACTGGCTTTTAAAGCAGGCCGTACCAGCCTTCCCGAACGGGCGCTGTAATGTGGTGACTAGGGGTTTTTCACAGTAATTTCATTTGAAGCCTTTGTGACAATAAGCGATTTTCATATCCTGGGTAAGTGTAGAAGATTCTAGGGAAGGATTATCTGTAACTTTGTACTTCCAGAGCAGTAAGATGGTGCACACTCTCTGCAGTAACTCACTGTCCATCCCATGGTCTTCAGTTCCTCTGCTGTCGAGAAGATCTGGTCAACAGCTTGCGGAATCATCCCTTTGGTTTCAGACGTCATAACATCAGGTCCTTCCATAGTAAAGGTCTTCCCACTGCCCGTTTGCCCGTAAGCAAAGATACACACATTGTATCCATCCAAGGCAGACTAGAAACAAACAGGGGCAAGAGAGAGAGGCAGAATTACTCCACGTTTAGTGCCGCTTTCAACTCTTCCCAGTAGCACAACTGTCTGTCTTGTCCTTCAGTGAAGCACTAATTCCCTGCATATAGAACCAGAGGTGCAATGGGCACCATCCATTGCCAGAGTGGTTGAAACACTGGAAGTAATCGGGCAGGGGCACAGGGAAAGCAACACTAAGCCCAAAGTACCACGGTCAATCCTTAATGCACAACCTAGCCAGGCAGCAACCGAGCACTCTCATCCTGTACAATGTGATCCACAAATTGATGCCTTTACCATGTTGAACACAACAAAAAGACTCAATAGGGTAGATGTGGAGTAACTCTGTCCTCAGGTGGACAAGTCCCGGTCACAGGAATGCTTATCCACACAAAGGCTAATAGAGAGTCAGAACAATGTCCCTAAAAGATTGTGCGTGAAGGGGGAGTTAGAACAATGTCCCTAAAAGATTGTGCGTGTATGGGGGAGTTAGAACAATCTTTTAGGGACATTGTTCTAGCTCCCCCTTCACACACAATCTTTTAGAGACATTGTTCTAGCTCCAGCAGCGCGCACAATGTCCCTAAAAGATTGTTCTAACTCCCCCATACACGCACAATCTTTTAGGGACATTGTGTGCGATGGGGAGCTAGAACAATGTTCCTAAAAGATAGTGTGTGAAGGCGGAGTTAGAACAATGTCCCTAAAAGATTGTGCATGTATGGGGAGTCTCATATCCTCAAACTACCATGGCGACCCCACCTGCCCCCTACCCTCACAGACTACCATAGTCACCCCACCTGCACACCTCCTCAACTCACTACCTGGACTATCCAAACCCACCATTGCCTGGGATAACCTACACCCTTCCCCACCTGATTACCTGGACTAGCTGGGAGATATCTTCAAAGACATCCTTCTGTGTTGCTATCGGCTGGAACACACGGTCAAAATTGAAGTCATATTTCAACTCCTCTTTCCGATCGTGGCCAGTGTGAGACTGTGGAGAGGGTCAGAGGGGGCAAGGGAAGAAAGGTCAAGTTTGTAAAGAAGCAAAAAGAACAAAAGAACCAGACAGACATTCGAGATTCCTTACTCAGACCTGCTGCGTGTATTCAGGATGATTTCTTGCTGAGCCAGTATAGAATGCAGGGAAAGGCAATCTTAAATCACAGGGATGTAAATTCCCTGCTGCTTTATTCTACCCAAGAAATAATTACACTGCCACAAGATGGCATCTCTCAGCATCCGGTAAGCACTGGAAACAGAGAGCAAGCAGCAGCAGTGGTAGTGCAGCTACCGCTTACCACTGGCCCAAGTAAATGCCATTGGATAACTCTTCCATTTTCTGCTTTGTTGAAAGATTAGACTGACCTACTTGGTGCCCCAATGCAGTTGTCGGCAGCATTGTTGCCATTGGCTTGGGGGTGGTTTGAAGGATCTGATATATCACGTAGGCCCTCCACAAGACAATCTTACCTCTTCCCTCTTTGTCAAGGTGATCACCTTTTCATCACTGGCAGAGAACTGAACATGTTCAATTTCAGAGCAACCTGCCGCCTCCGAGTCAAGAAGGGGACGAACACGGCAGATCACACGGATGTTACCCTGCAAAGGAAGAGGAGAGAAACATAGTTCATTCAATCTTTTACTGTTTAATAAAGAAATTATTAATTGGCAGTCCAGTGATTCTGTTCATCCGTATCTCTAAAACAAAAGGTAACAGGCCAGCACGGTAGCATAGTGGTTGGCACTATGGCTTCACAGCGCCAGGGTCCCGGGTTCGATTCCCGGCTTCGGTCACTGTCTGTGCAGAGTCTGCATGTTCTCCCCATGTCTGCGTGGGTTTCCTCCGGGTGCTCCGGTTTCCTCCCATAGTCCAAAGATGTGCAGGTTAGGTGGATTGGCCACGCTAAGTTGCCCTTAAGTTAGATGGGGCTGCTGGGTTACAGGGATAGGGTGGAGGTGTGGGCTTAAGTAGAGTGCTCTTTCCAAGAACCAGTGCAGACTCGATGGGCCGAATGGCCTCCTTCTACACTATAAATTCTATGAAATAAAAGTTACGATCCAGGGATCCTCTCTGGGATCTTACTGTCCAGAAGCAACATAAACTGGGATCCTAAAACCACCTCCTCCCACTTTAACACTGGCTGTATTTGCCATGTACTGCCCATTCCATTTGTCTTCAATAACCCATTTGCAATGCCCTCAGTCACACTTTGCCATGTCCAAATCCCGATTATCTGGAGAATAAAAGGGTGCCTGCGCAGGGTGCCAGCAATGGCCCTCACGTACCTTCAGCTCTTGCACGGTGTTGTGTAGCCGGCGCCTCTCCTGTTCTGCACAATGTAGCCTTTCGTCCCGCTCCATGATCATTTCACGCTGTTGTTCAATTGTGGACTGCTGCTCTTCCATGCACGCAACCTTTTGTGACAGCTCCGTCTCTTTAGTCTTCAGCTTGTTCTAGCCAAAGTGGAAAATGGACAATGTTATTCATTTCAGCCCTATCCAAAAGGGACACATTGAGAAACGGTACACAACCAACCCCAAAATATTTGCTCCTAGTAACTAGATATTTTTATTCTATTCAAAGAACAAGGCAGAGTACAGCACAGGAACAGGCCTCAGGGATCAATGCTGGGTCCACTGTTATTTGTTATTTATTTAATGATTTGGCTGAAAATTTAGGAGACATGGTCAGTAAGCTTGCAGATGACACCAAGATTGGTGGCATGGTGGACAATGAAGAAGGTTTGCAACCTAGGATTGCAACGGGATCTTTTTTTTCTATAAATTTAGAGAACCCAATTACTTTTTCCCAATTAAGGGGCAATTTTGTGTGGCCTATCCACCTCGCCTGCACATCTTTGGGTTGTGGGGGTGAAACCCAGGCAGACACAGACAGTGACCCAAGGCTGGGATCCAAATCCAGGTCCTCTACGCTGTAGTCAGAGTGCTAACCACTGTGCCATGTGCCTCCCTTGCAAAGGGATCTTGGATCAATTGGGCCAGTGACTGGCAGTTGCAGTTTAATTTAGATAAATGTACGGTGATGTACTTTGGGAGAATTAATCAGGACAGGACCTACTCAGTTATTGGTAGCGAGTTGGAGAGAGTTACAGAACAAAGATCTCGGGGTACAGGTTCATAGCTCCTTGAAGGTGGAGTCGCAGGTGGGCAGGGTGGTGAAGAAGGCATTCCGCATGCTCGGTTTCATTGGTCAGAATATTGAATACAGGATTTGTGACGTCTTGCTGAAGTTGTGCAAGACATTAGTAAGGCCACACTTAGTGTGTGCAGTTCTGGTCATCGTATTATAGAAAGGATATTATTCAACTAGAAGAGTGCAGAAAATATTTACTTGGATGCTGCCGTAATGGTTTGAGTTATAAGGAGAGGCTGGATAGACTGGGACTTTTTTCACTGGAGCGTCAAAAACTTAGGGGTGATCTTAGAGGTCTATAAAATAATGAATGGCATAGATGAGGTAAATAGTCAACATCTTTTCCCAAAGGTAGTCTAATAACTAGAGGGCATAGGTTTAAGATGGGAGGTACAAAAGGATCCAGAGGCATAATATTTTCACAAGAGGGTGGAACGAGCTGCCAGAGGCAGTAGTAGAGGTGGGTACAATGTTGTATTTTTAAAAAGCATTTAGACAGTTATATGGGTAAGATGGGTATAGAGGGATATGGGGCAAATGTGGGCAATTGGAACTACCTTAGTGGTAAAAACTGGGCGGCATGGACAAGCTGGGCCTGTTTAAATGCTGTAAACCTCTATGACTCAGTGAAGCACGTGGTTGTTTTTTCATGATCACTATTACGGAGACTAGTTTTCAATTCAGATTCTATTCATGGAATTTAAATACCATCAGCTGCCATGGTGGGATTTGAACCCACGTCCCCAGAGCATCAGCCTGGGCCTCTGGTTGCACTAAAGCACCGTCTCCCCATAAGAATAATGGATCAGTTTAGTCAGCCAGCATCATCCACTGGACTACAGTGATATGTCCCTCATAGCACGTCATCCAAGAGTAGGATTAAAGATGACACTAACCCAAATCCACCTTCATAAAGACAGCAAAGCTTACTAATACTGACCCGTGAAAATCAGTCTCACTTGATCCAGTACTGGAACCCAGAGAAATACTCAACACACCACAGATCTGATCTTTTGGTGACCATATCCCTCCAATTTCATATTATCAGCTGCAGCTTCGAGCATGTGTTTCAGTGCCTATTTGGTACAGACAGAATCCCTATGGTGGAGAAGGAGGCCATTTGGCCCATCAAGTCTGCATGGACTCTCTGAAAGAGCACCAAAACTAGGCCCACTTCCCTCCCTATCACCATAACCCCACCTAACCTGCACATCTTTGGACTGTGGGAGGAATCCCATGCAGACACTGGGAGAATGTGCAGACTCCACATACAGACATCAGAGGCCCCAATTGAACCTAGCTCCCTGGCGCTTTAGGCAGCAGTGCTAACCACTGTGTTGACATAATGAAACATGGGGTGGAGTTAGTGAAAGGTACCATTTGGACTAGCATCTCTGCGCTGGTTTGCCAGGAAGGAATTTGCCTGCTGCTATTCCCCCACGTGCTCCTGAGCATTACACTTTTTCAGAATGCCTCAATCACATACCCAAGGTGTACCCTTCAAAACAGACTTTGATGCTTTTGTGTAACAGGGACAAACACCCAGAAAGGTCACACTACCTCAGTATCCTCAACCACAGTGGAGAGGGTCAGATAGTTGCTCTGGAGCAGACTCCTACTGGTCTTCAGTTCTTTAACCTCACCAGTTAAGCATTGTATTTCAGTTCCCCGTACCTCCAACACTCGCTGCATGGCTGCACTTTCATCTCGACACTTGTCCAGCTCCACTTCTCGCTCTTTCAATAGGAGCTCCACGGCACTAAGCAGAAATGGTGAATAGTCGCACTTTAGGAGCTGGAACAGGAGTGGCCACACAAACTACAACAACCTGCATTGAAATAGCACCTTTGTCTGACAGCACTTCACAGTCGGGCCATCAGAAAATAACTGAGCCACGTGGGATATTAGAATCTTGGGAAAATAGGGACATTCTGGCCTGTATCTTCATGGTCGAGAGGGGTGGAGACATGGGGACAATTAAGCAGGGAATTCTGGAGTTGAGATCTTGGGAGGGCTGCAGGAGGTTGGAGATCAGGAAGGGTGAGGGCAATCACTGGGCGCCAACATTTTAAACTCATCTCAGGATTAAGTATTATAGGGGCTGGTTTAGCACAAGTGCACTAAACAGCTGGCTTGTAATGCAGAACAAGGCCAGCAGCGCGGGCTCAATTCCTCCCCGAACAGGTGGCGGAATGTGGCGACTAGGGGCTTTTCACAGTAACTTCATTGAAGCCGACTGGTGACAATAAGCGATTATTATTATTTATTACCGCTGGGTTTACAATGGAGCTCACATGACATTCCAGACTTTCGGACCCTCTCCACCCGCCAAAGCTCCCCAGGGGGTTCTCCACGGGTGTGGCCGGGGTGGGGGGGCTATGCAAATGGCCCATCGACTTCCAGCAGGACTTGATGGTCCCATCAGGGGAGTTACCTCTGCTACCAGGAGGGATCCCACCCGTCTCATATTTATTGAGATGTTGAGACCCATCCTCTGCAGGGAAAAGGAAGATATACAGACACGGTGCCCTATCCGCATACAGACACGGTGCCCTTTCCGCATACAGACACGGTGCCCTTTCCGCATACAGACACGGTGCCCTTTCCGCATACAGACACGGTGCCCTTTCCGCATACAGACACGGTGCCCTTTCCGCATACAGACACGGTGCCCTTTCCGCATACAGACACGGTGCCCTTTCCGCATACAGACACGGTGCCCTTTCCGCATACAGACACGGTGCCCTTTCCGCATACAGACACGGTGCCCTTTCCGCATACAGACACGGTGCCCTTTCCGCATACAGACCACGGTGCCCTTTCCGCATACAGACACGGTGCCCTTTCCGCATACAGACACGGTGCCCTTTCCGCATACAGACACGGTGCCCTTTCCGCTCCGCATACAGACACGGTGCCCTTTCCGCATACAGACACGGTGCCCTTTCCGCATACAGACACGGTGCCCTTTCCGCATACAGACACGGTGCCCTTTCCGCATACAGACACGGTGCCCTGTCCGCATACAGACACGGTGCCCTGTCCGCATACAGACACGGTGCCCTGTCCGCATACAGACACGGTGCCCTTTCCGCATACAGACACGGTGCCCTTTCCGCATACAGACACGGTGCCCTTTCCACATACAGACACGGTGCCCTTTCCACATACAGACACGGTGCCCTTTCCGCATACAGACACGGTGCCCTTTCCGCATACAGACACGGTGCCCTTTCCGCATACAGACACGGTGCCCTTTCCGCATACAGACACGGTGCCCTTTCCACATACAGACACGGTGCCCTTTCCACATACAGACACGGTGCCCTTTCCACATACAGACACGGTGCCCTTTCCACATACAGACACGGTGCCCTTTCCACATACAGACACGGTGCCCTTTCCACATACAGACACGGTGCCCTTTCCACATACAGACACGGTGCCCTTTTCTGAAGTAAAAGCGTGGAGCACAAATCACAAGTCCATCAGGCAGTGGTCTACATGTAACATTCCCAAGGCCCTTTAGGAAAAGGAGATGGTGGATCCCAGCAGGTGGTTCCCTCATCAGAACTTTCAAACAAGCACCAAAACCTATCTTGGTTGGTGATGGGAAAGTCCCACCCTGTTCGACCCATACTACACACCCAGAGTCTCAGCCTATCTACATGTTAACCTTGAGGTAACTGTGGTGGTGTTGGCAGGGGTGAGGAGGGGGGGGGGTTGTCCATCTCCTCGTGGAATGTCCCTTTGGCCTGGAGAGAGTCACGGTGGTTTTTGTTGGGGTTTATCCCGAGCAGCTCCGTGACGCAAGACTCTCGTGCTCCCTTGGATGTTCCCAGGGATGCACACCGAGACAAACATCAATGGCTGCTGGAGGTGCAAGGTGCTCATTGGGCAGCGCAAATAATTTCTAAACATAAATTTAGAGTACCCAATTCATTTTTTCCAATTAAGGGGCAATTTAGCGTGGCCAATCCACCTACCCTGCACATCTTTGGGTTGTGGGGGCAAAACCCACACAAACACAGGGAAAATGTGAAAACTCCACACGGACAGTGACCCAGAGCCGGGATCAAACCTGGGACCTCGAAGCCGTAGACAGCAGTGCTAACCACTGCGCCACGTGCTGCCCCCAGCACAAAGAGTTTTGCCTGATCGAGTGCTGCAGAGTGGCACATTCCAAAGCCCCCGGACCACGTACTGAGGGACACACAAAGCTTGGGGCAGCTGCCTCAAGAGGGGCGCTGGAGAAAGCACGCAGTCTAAGACCTTTCAGCCATAGTGCACAGAGGGGAGGGGAATTGTAGAGAAACTCTTGGGCTCACACAGAATGCAGACGGTGAATGTTACATGCATCGCAGTTTTATTGCAGCACTTCAGAGGGCAACGTGATCTATGCAGACAACTTGAACATCACTGTACTTTGTGACGGCCATTTTGTAATGTTTGTAATACACAAACACACGCCAATACTTACTTTAGGTTGCTTTGCAGCTCACTTATCTGCAATGTGGCAGCATCGAGCTGTTTGTCTCTTAGTCCCATATTCTCATGAAGCTGCCTGCTGTGCAGTTCAGAGACCTCCAGCTTGCCTGTGTACTCAGACATCCGTGTCTTCATGTTACCCAGTTGCACCTTCATGTCACTAAGCTGCCCCTTCAAATCCCACGCTGGGCGTTTCTTCGAGCAAACTGTTGGTAGATGTTGAAATAAAACAGTTCACTGATATTTTTTTTAATGTTTATTTCAGCAACACAATCTGTACTTGTGCGCTGGACATGAAGCGACAAAACAAAGTTCACAAAAAGTTAAAAGAAAAGTTTTTGCTGGAATAAAAAGTAAAATAACTTCAAATTAATTATTGCATTAAATGTGGCGCTGAAGTTCATGAAACGGGAAGAGGAAACTGTAGCAAGTGGGTCGGAATTAAAAATCGAATTTGGTTAAGACTACCCGAACCATAGAACTAGCAAACACGGTACTACACTACGTCAAAACACGTGGGGCAGCACAGCAGTTAGAATCCGGGTTCAATCCTGGCCTCAGGTGACTGTGTGGAATTTGCATGTGTCTGCGTGGGTTTCCTCCGGGTGCTCCAGTTTCCTCCCACAGTCCAAAGATGTGCAGGTTAGGTGGGTTGGCCATGATAAATTGCCCCTTATAGAGTCCAGGTTAGGTGGGGTTACAGGGATATGACAGAGGGCCAGTGTCGGCTCAATGGGACGAATGGCCTCCGTCTGCATTGTAGGGATTCAATATTCAAATAGTTTGTCTTCCCAACAATGGTTAGAGTTAATATCTTGGTCCAATATGAATCGTCTCCAAATAGGTCTTTGAATGACATTAGGACCAGTCTCTGTCCTGAGATTCCAGTGTTGGCTGTATGGGATATCAAGTACTTTACCTGCTGTCTGGCCAGAGGAGGGTGCAGCCACTGCTACTCTTGGCTTCTTCCCTATAACTATAAAATAAAAAGAGGAATGAATAGCTCCCTGGCAGCAAAGAAAACATGCAGCAGGTCTGTAGAGAGAGATGATCCCCCATGCAAATCATAAAACCCGCCATCAGCCTGCAGTTTGAAAGATTCGAATGATCAATCATTAGTTGCAGGGCACCAAAATTTACTTCCATATTTTCCTGTGGTTTTGGTTTTCATTCCTTTCAACTCCCTTTCACCCCAAACACTCGAAGCTACAATAGCACGCAGCTTGCAGCACTGAATGGTCCAGACATAAAGCCCAAGTGTTAAAGCACCATCACCCTTCCAGAAGCATAGAAAACATGAGGAGTAGGTTCAAGGCTGTTTCAGCATTCAATGTGGTCATAGCTGATCCTCACTCTCAACGTCATAGGCCATATTCTCCTTGATGTCTTTAATGTCTCGAAATGAGGCTGCGACTACAGCACAGTACTGAGGGAGTGCAGCACAGCTGGAGGCGCCCTCTTCTTTTAATGGGACTGGTTTAGCTCAGTGGGCTAAACAGCTGGCTTGTAATGCAGAACAAAGCCAGCAGCGCGGGTTCAATTCCCATACCGGCCTCCCCGAACAGGCGCCGGAACGTGGTGACTAGGGGCTTTTCACAGTAACTTCATTGAAGCCTACTTGTGACAATAAGTGATTATTATGTATTTCCTTCTTAAATATATTCAGTAATTTGAGGAAAGTGGGTGGCACAGTAGTTAGCACTGCGGCCTCACAGCTCCAGGGTCCCAGGTTCAATTCTGGCCTTGGGTGACTGTGTGCGGAGTCTGCACGTTCTCCCCGTGTCTGCATGGATTTCCTCTGGGAGCTCCGGTTTCCTCCCACATGCTGTTAGGTGAATTGGACATTCTGAATTCTCCCTCTATGTACCTGAACAGGTACCTGAATGTGGCGACATGGGGCTTTTCGCAGTAACTTAATTGCAGTGTCGTAAGATGTACAGGTCAGGTGGACTGGCCATCATCAATTGACCCTTAGTGTCCAAAAGGTTAGGTGGGGTTACTGGGATAGGGTGCAGGTGTGCGTTTAAATAGGGTGCTCTTTCCAAGGGTCGGTGCAGACACGATGGGCCTCCTTCTACACTGTAAATTCTATGATAGATGGAAAAAGTCATAAATAAATACGGCGAGGTTATTAAAATTTCTTTTGACCAGAAACTGGGGGCAAAAGGGGTTAAGAACAATGGACTAGAACATGAAAGAGGCCAAAGAATACTTGAGGGGTTAGGAGTGACCAAGTTACATCGCCTGCGCAGTGTTGCTCTGCACTGGAAAAACAGCTGTGAAGAGGCAATGTGTGGCAGGTTACCAGCCAGAAGTGTCTGTTTTTCAGAAAGCAGGGTTCTGTTTTGAAGTTTCTTGCACTTCCACAACAGAGTGGAAGCCCTATGACATGCCTTCCACATCTCAAGAGGGGGTTTGCCTAGTGTTGGGGGAGGGCGGTTTGGAAGACTAATTTTCACGGTGTAAATGCAGGGCTGGATTCTTCGTTCCCCAGGCACATTTCTCGGCGGTGCGTCATCCGCTGGTGGTGGGAATCTCTACGCCCACCAATGGATTTCCCATTGACCACACCACAAGCCGCCGGGAAACCCCCAAGTGGGAGTGCTCTGCCAGAGAATTCCTGTCTATTTAAGTTTCATTTGTTAATAAAGGTTTAAAACTGGAAAAAAAAAATTAAATGTAACTTACAGGGTGTGCGCGTTGCTAGTTAGGCCAGCATTTATTCCCCATATCAACTTGCCCTCCAAAAGTTCCTGGTGTGTTGCCTTTTTGAACCCGCTGCAGTCCCTGACTGTGCTGTTAGGGAGGGAGCTCCAGGATTTTGACCCAGTGAGAGTGAAGAAAGGCCAATATATGGGGAGTGACTCGGAGGGGAACCCCACCAGATACCTGCTGCTCTTGTCCTTCTAGATGGTGGTAGCAAAGGGTTTGGAAGCTGCTGCCTGAGGAACCTCAGAGTTCCTGTGTTGAATAGGTACCACAGTGGGTACAGTGCTCCTATATCTGATGGTCTTATCTCAGTCGTAATGACTTACCTTCCCTGAGACTGCAAACTCTTGAAGAGAGCGAATTCTATCTTACCATAGGTAGATTAGACCACACTAGGCATCAGCCCTGCTGTAGGCGAAAATGTGTGCTAATTCATATGGGTTTGGTTGCATTGTTGGGTTACGTCAACTGGTTTATGCTGATTATTCCCTTCTCAGAGTGATGGGAAACTCGAGGCAGGAACCACACTTACCTCCAGCAACTGTGGCAGCACAGTTCACAGGCCGACTCCTAGCCTCCGCCCCTTGAGCAGCTTTCGTCAATCCAACTGTAGGAAATTAAATGGCGCAGGTTTTATATGAAACCTATGTGGAGGCATCCATTCATCGCAAAGCTACAAAATCTAGCAGAGCAAGTCATCGGGTCAGGGCCATGTTTGTGGTCGTATTAACTTTCCGCAAACAGCACTGGCCCGAATATGGCAAAGCTCATTACTTGCACACCATCAACTTTAGCTCCCCACCTCATTAACTGTTCACAGTTACATCAAACAAAATAGTCATTTAAATGCTGGATGACATTCCATTATGGACCAGCATAGATTGGAACCTATTCTCCAAGTCTGAGCCAGAGTCAAAGACGTCACCTAGACGGGAGTACGATCTTATAAGTATTTGGGTGGGTGATGAGAGGAAGGATAACGATGTGAGCGGTGGGATTCTGAATGCTGTCATATGGAGGTGTTGAGGAAGGAGGCGAGCGTGGAAAGCTAGCCATTAGCGGACCAGGTTTGCAACACGAAATATGCTCCCTAGCCGGTGCAGATAGCAAATGAATTGTGAACAGTAATTAACATGCACTTTCGCTAAGAGCAATGCTATGTTTCCGGGACAGCCTGAGCAGCCTGCACTGGCTTTATCACACCATCACTGCTCAAAAAGGGGGAAACTGTGCGGTACTAGGTTGCAACCACTGGACCATTTCATCTCAGTAAGGATTTGATCGGCCAACAGCATGCAACTAGACAGCGGCACGGTAGCACAGTGGTTAGCACAATTACTTCAAAGCGCCAGGATACCAGGTTCAATTTCCGGCTTGGGTCACTGTCTGTGCGGAGTCTGCACGTTCTCCCCATGTCTGCGTGGGTTTCCTCCGGGTGCTCCGGTTTCCTCCCACAAGTCCCAAAGATGTGCTGTTAGGTGAATTGGACATTCTGAATTCTCCCTGTGTACCCGAACAGGTGCCAGAAGGTGGCGACGAGGGGCTTTTCACATTAACTTAGTTGTAATGGAAGCCTATTTGTGACACTAATAAATATTATTATTAGCAGGGAATGCAAAGTGGATTTAAAAAAACACTGCAGTGATTGTCAAATCTGAAACAAGGTTCAGGTCCGTACCTCCATACTGGCTCCTCACCCCAATCGAGGGCCTGTTTGAAATCATTCTGCTGCTACAGCCAAATTTCTTCACAACAACGGCAGGCTGCATCAGGTAAGATAAATAACACTTCATTATTGTGCAAAGAAATACTCAACTGGCTTTATTGTCACTCGGCATTAGCAACACAAAAGCTAGAAAAACAAGCTCAGACAGGGCCCCCCCAGAATCATCCAGCAGCTCTACTCAAAAGATCTTTGATTCAAGAGCCTGTTCCGGTGACAGTTTTTCTTCAACACAACTTCAACTGTTTACTGATGGGTGGCGCGCTCAAGAGCTTTTCAACTGCCTACGAATCGGGTGGTGGAATCTTTACATTCACATGCAGGAGTCTTGGTTTAACAAGTCATCGGGCAGAAGCAACGAGCTGAGGTGTTAGTTTAAACGCACGGTAGCACAGTGGTTAGCACTGTAGCTTCACAGTGCCAGGGTCCCAGGATCGATTCCCGGCTTGGGTGACTGTCTGTGCGGAGTCTGCACGTTCTCCCAGTGTATGCGTGGGTTTTCTCCGGGTGCTCCGGTTTCTCCCACAAGTTCCGAAAGACATGCTGTTAGGCGAATTGGACATTCTGAATTCTCCCTCAGTGTACCCGAACAGGCGCCGGAGTGTGGCGACGAGGGGATTTTCACAGTAACTTCATTGCAGTGTTAATGTAAGATTAACTGCATCTCAGAAATGCAGCATGGGACCTGATCCTATAAACTCAACTCAAGCAGAAAATGCTGCTTTAAAGCAAACGCTTTCAGCCCTTCCCAAGGTGGGCTTACAGAGACACCAATGTGCAGTGACAGGCTGGACAATCGGTAGTGCGGAGACCGGGTTTCAGGATCAGTGGCGTCTGGAGAATGATTGCTGCAATCATTTTAGTGTCTGTTGCTGCCTTCAATACTGTTTTTTTTTTTTAAAAAGGCATTGACTCTCCCTCTCTCTCCCCCCCCCCGCAAATCACAGTTTATCCCCACGTCTATAACTACAGAGCCACTTTGGGAGACTCACATCAATGTTGTCCACTGCTGTATTCAGCTTCATTCTCTTCGCTGATGGTTGAGGAAGGCGTGAGCGCTGAGATGGGTTCCTGTTACTGTTAGCAACGGTCGCGATATTAACCTTCCGATCCATTAGAGGAGAGCGCTGTCAAAAGCGAGCAACTATTTCAGTGTCACCTGTATCCGCACGTTTACATTTGAACTATCACAAGTGGACATGCTAACCTGGCACCAAGGGCCTGGGAACACATCAACTAAAGTGGGTTTTCAGCAGAAGCACAATGAAAAAAAGACAATTTTTAAAAATTGTTCTGCAGAGATGTACTTTGCATAGCAATTACACAGCCTTATTTTAATGAGAATGGCATTTGTGGATTCCACTTCGAGTTAATCATATCACATATACCGAGTGCTACATCCAAGCATCAGCATGCTGTGATTGAACTGTGCAGGGCAATTTGGGCAAAAGCAGGTCAGTGCTTCACACATTATTTTACACCTGCAGTCGACTCAGCTCTGGGAGCATGCGTGGAGTCTGTACGCTCTCCCAGTGTTTGCGTGGGTTCCCTCCGGTTTCCTCCCACAAGTCCCGAATGACGTGCTGTTAGGTGAATTGGACATTCTGAATTCCCCCTCAGTGTACCCAAACAGGCGCCAGAATATGGCGACTACAGGCTTTTCACAGTAACTTAATTGCAGTGTTAATATAAGCCTACTTGTGACACTAATAAAGATTATCTGTGGAGAGAGAAATGATTCAGGATGGCGACATTCCATCAGGACAGGATAAAGTTCTTTTTACTCGAACACGCGACTTGATCAAACGCTGCAAAATCATGGCCAGTTACGTCTCATGGAGATTGGGTGTCAAGGACAGCAGCGACAGCTCTGGTCTGATCTAGTGATGACCATAAAATCTTTTAAATAAACAGGGGGAAAAAATACTTCAGATGCGGAACACAGGGTAGCCTTCAGCTTTCTTCTGCCTCAGTAGACTGTAGCATGGTGGTTAGCACTGTTGCTTCACAGTGCCAGGGTCCTGGGTACGATTCCCAGCTTGGGTCACCGTCTGTGTGGATTCTGCACATTCTCCCCGTGTCTGCGTGAGTTGCCTCCGGGTGCTCCGGTATCCTCCCACAAGTCCCGAAAGACGTGCTTGTTAGGCGAATCGGACATTCTGAATTCTCTCTCCGTGTACCCGAACAGGCGCCGGAGTGTGGCGACTAGGGGCTTTTCACAGTAACTTCATTGCAGTGTTAATGTAAGCCTACTTGATCAGACATAGACACTGCGGCAACGGTAGATTTCACCGAAAAACATCTCAACGAAGAGAGAAGTTAAAAGCTCAAGAGAAGCTTAAAAATATCAGCTCAAAAGACCCAGTTCCTTTACCACTGATGGCGTGGATTGAGATCAGGTATTGTAACTGGTTCTGCAGCGTCACTGTTGGACACCCGTGTCTCCAGTCATCTCCTTTCAACTCCAGCACCACCTCAGCCTTATCTCTTGCACTATTCAATCTTGCCGGATATTTGCTCCTTCGATACACACAATACACAGAGCAGCAGCAAACCTCCTGCAGCTTATTTAGAATCAGTGGTGGGATTTCTCCCCACTGAATGTGCCACTTACCTCTGCATTGTCATCTGTCACTTTGCGCTTCTTTGCAATGGTCTCTGCCGCCAGGTGTGGCTGCAATATTAAGCTGCGTTGGGTTGCAGCCATGATCACACCGGATTCTTCAAAAAGAGGAATGCTGCCAAAAGTGAGAACAGGGTCAACACCACCTTCACCCCACATGATACTTTAAAACAATGCCAGTATGTAGTAGAGAAACCAAGGAGCAGACCACCGGGCCCCTCGGGCCTGCTCCACTGGATCACAGCCGATCATCTACCACACCAGACTACCCTCAAATCCATCAGCAAGCTCTCAATAACAGAGCCTCCACCATCCTCTGCCCAATGCCCCCACACACACACCCTCTGAGAGGGCATACTCGGGGTAAGGGGGTTGTCCATTTGAGACAGAGATGAGGAGGAATTTCTTCTCTCAGAGGGGAATGAATCTGTGGAATTCTTTACCGCAGAGAGCTGTAGAGGCTGGGCCGTTAATTATGTTCAAGGCTAGATAGGCAGGTTTTTAATCAGTGAGAAAATAGAGGGATATGGGGCTAAGGCGGGAAAGTGTTGAGGATTATCACATCAGATCAGCCATTCTCTCATTGAATGGCGGAGCAGACTCGATGGGCCGAGTGGCCTGCCTCTGCTCCTACGTCTTATGGTCTTATTCTCTCCCCTGCCTCCAAATACCCACTCTTCTCTCTCCCCCTCCCACATTCCCCCCCTCTCCCCCTTACACATCTCCCCCCTCTGCCCATTCCAGCACTCCCACATTCCTCCCCCCCACCCCACAATCCAGTGCTCCCACATTCCCCCCCCCCCCACATTCCCCAAGCACCTCTTCTCTCTCTCTCCCTCCCCCAACCACACGGTTGGAAAGATCACCCGATCTAAGCCCACACGTCCACCATAACCCAGTAACCCCATCTAACCTTTTTTTGGACACGAAGGGTAATTTAGCATTTCCAATCCACTTTGGACTGTGGGAGGAAACCCACGCAGACATGGGGAGAACGTGCAGACTCTGCACAGACAGTGACCCAAACCGGAAATCGAACCTGGGACCCTGGCGCTGTGAAGCAACCATGCTAACCACTGTGCTGCCCTTTCTATACCGGTCTATAATTCCCAAGTTTTTCTTTGCAACCTTTATTAACAAGGGCACAACATTTGCTCCCCTCCAGTCTTCTGGTACCTCATCCGTGGCTAACAATGATGCAAATATCTCAGCCAGGGATCACCCAATTTCCTCTCTAGCCTCACGCAGTATTTTTGGATATAACTGGTCAGGACCAGGACATGTATCCACCTTTATATATTTTAATATGTCCATCACCTCCTCTACTGTAATGCGAACTGTCGCCAATTTGTCCCACACACATTCCCAGGTTCCCAAGTCTTCTGTCTTTCTCCACGGGAAACACAGAGGAGAAATATTCATCATGAACCTCACCCTTCTCCTGCGGGTCATACATACGGTTCCACCTTGGTCCTTGAGGGGTCCCATTCTCTCAGTTATTCTTTTTCCTTTAATATGCTTAAAGTATCCCTTTGGATTCACCTTAATCCTCTCAGCAAATATATATCATGCCCCCTTTTTGCCCTCCTAATTTCCTTCTCGAGTATACTCTTGTGTTTACTGTACACCTCCAGGGACTCCTGATCCCAGCTGCTGGTACCGGAGTCATGCCTCCTTCTTTTTCCTGGTAAAAACCTCAATACGTTTTCTCACTGTTCTCTACTCCTGCCAGCCTTGCCCTTCACCCTAACAGGAACATATAGACCCTGAACTCAGGCTAGATCACTTTTAAAGGGCTCCTATTTGCCGGTGGTCCCGTTGCCCTCAAACAAGTGACTCATATCAACCCTTGCAAGCTCCTGTCAAATTCCATCCACATTTACCATGCCACAATATACAACATGCACCTGTCGACCAGTTTTGTCCCATTCCAAAATTATTGTAAAATTAACAGAAGAATGGTCACTCCTGGTTTAAATTCACTTTCTCTCACACATTCCCCCTTTCACACACACACACACACATTCCCCCTTTCCCTCTCACACACACTCCCCCTCACACACACACATTCCCCCTCACACACACACACACACATACATTCCCCCTTACACACACACACATCCCCCTCACACACACACACACACACACATCCCCTCACACACACACACACACACACATCCCCTCACACACACACTCCCTCACACACACACTCCCTCACACACACACTCCCTCACACACACACTCCCTCACACACACACTCCCTCACACACACACTCCCTCACACACACACTCCCTCACACACACACTCCCTCACACACACACTCCCTCACACACACACTCCCTCACACACACACTCCCTCACACACACACACACATTCCCACACACACACATTCCCACGCACACACTGACACACATTCCCTCGCACACACACACATTCCCTCTCGCGCACACACACACTCCCTCTCGCGCACACACACACTCCCTCTCGCGCGCACACACATTCCCTCGCGCGCACACACACATTCCCTCGCGCGCACACACACATTCCCTCGCGCGCACACACACATTCCCGCTCGCGCACACACACATTCCCTCGCGCGCACACACACCATTCCGCGCGCACACACACATTCCCTCTCGCGCACACACACACATTCCCTCGCGCGCACACACACACTCCCTCGCGCGCACACACACATTCCCTCGCGCGCACACACTCCCTCTCGCGCGCACACACACTCCCTCTCGCGCGCACACACACTCCCTCTCGCGCGCGCACACACTCCCTCTCGCGCACACACACACTCCCTCTCGCGCACACACACACTCCCTCTCGCGCACACACACACTCCCTCTCGCGCACACACACACTCCCCTCTCGCGCACACACACTCCCTCTCGCGCACACACACACTCCCTCTCGCGCGCGCACACACTCCCTCTCGCGCCCACACACACTCCCTCTCGCGCCCGCACACACCCCTCTCGCGCCCACACACACTCCCTCTCCCCACACACACTCCCTCTCGCGCCCGCACACACTCCCTCTCGCGCCCACACACACTCCCTCTCGCGCCCACACACACTCCCTCTCGCGCCCACACACACTCCCTCTCGCGCCCGCACACACTCCCTCTCGCGCCCGCACACACTCCCTCGCGCCCGCACACACTCCTCTCGCCCCGCC
>NC_052158.1:1276895-1311890 GCF_902713615.1 Scyliorhinus canicula
ACAGGGAGATCAGGGGGAGTGGGTAACACTGACACAGGGAGATCAGGGGGAGTGGGTAACACTGACACAGGGAGATCAGGGGGAGTGGGTAACACTGACACAGGGAGATCAGGGGGAGTGGGTAACACTGACACAGGGAGATCAGGGGGAGTGGGTAACACATGACACAGGGAGATCAGGGGGAGTGGGTAACACTGACACAGGGAGATCAGGGGGAGTGGGTAACACTGACACAGAGAGATCAGGGGGAGTGGGTAACACTGACACAGGAGATCAGGGGGAGTGGGTAACACTGACACAGGGAGATCAGGGGGAGTGGGTAACACTGACACAGGGAGATCAGGGGGAGTGGGTAACACTGACACAGGGAGATCAGGGGGAGTGGGTAACACTGACACAGGGAGATCAGGGGGAGTGGGTAACACTGACACAGGGAGATCAGGGGGAGTGGGTAACACTGACACAGGGAGATCAGGGGGAGTGGGTAACGGTGACACAGGGAGATCAGGGGGAGTGGGTAACACTGACACAGGGAGATCAGGGGGAGTGGGTAACAGTGACACAGGGAGATCAGGGGGAGTGGGTAACACTGACACAGGGAGATCAGGGGGAGTGGGTAACACTGACACAGGGAGATCAGGGGGAGTGGGTAACACTGACACAGGGAGATCAGGGGGATTGGGTAACACTGACACAGGGAGATCAGGGGGAGTGGGTAACACTGACACAGGGAGATCAGGGGGAGTGGGTAACACTGACACAGGGAGATCAGGGGGAGTGGGTAACACTGACACAGGGAGATCAGGGGGAGTGGGTAACACGTGACACAGGGAGTTCAGGGGGAGTGGGTAACACTGACACAGGGAGATCAGGGGGAGTGGGTAACGGTGACACAGGGAGATCAGGGGGGAGTGGGTAACACTGACACAGGGAGATCGGGGGAGTGGGTAACGGTGACACAGGGAGATCAGGGGGAGTGGGTAACACTGACACAGGGAGATCAGGGGGAGTGGGTAACACTGACACAGGGAGATCGGGGGAGTGGGTAACACTGACACAGGGAGATCAGGGGGAGTGGGTAACACTGACACAGGGAGATCAGGGGGAGTGGGTAACAGGTGACACAGGCAGATCAGGGGGGGTGGGTAACACTGACACAGGGAGATCAGGGGGAGTGGGTAACACTGACACAGGGAGATCAGGGGGAGTGGGTAACACTGACACAGGGAGATCAGGGGGAGTGGGTAACACTGACACAGGGAGATCAGGGGGAGTGGGTAACACTGACACAGGGAGATCAGGGGGAGTGGGTAACACTGACACAGGGAGATCAGGGGGAGTGGGTAACACTGACACAGGGAGATCAGGGGGAGTGGGTAACACTGACACAGGGAGATCAGCGGGAGTGGGTAACGGTGACACAGGGAGATCAGGGGGAGTGGGTAACGGTGACACAGAGATCAGGGGGAGTGGGTAACACTGACACAGGGAGATCAGGGGGAGTGGGTAACACTGACACAGAGAGATCAGGGGGAGTGGGTAACAATGACACAGAGATCAGGGGGAGTGGGTAACACTGACACAGGGAGATCAGGGGGAGTGGGTAACACTGACACAGGGAGATCAGGGGGAGTGGGTAACACTGACACAGGGAGATCAGGGGGAGTGGGTAACACTGACACAGGGAGATCAGGGGGAGTGGGTAACACTGACACAGGGATATCAGGGGGAGTGGGTAACACTGACACAGGGAGATCAGGGGGAGTGGGTAACGGTGACACAGGGAGATCAGGGGGAGTGGGTAACACTGACACAGGGAGATCAGGGGGAGTGGGTAACAGTGACACAGGGAGATCAGGGGGAGTGGGCAACACTGACACAGGGAGATCAGGGGGAGTGGGTAACACTGACACAGGGAGATCAGGGGGAGTGGGTAACACTGACACAGGGAGATCAGGGGCAGTGGTTAACGGTGACACAAGGAGATTAGGGGGAGTGGGTAACACTGACACAGGGAGATCAGGGGGAGTGGGTAACACTGACACAGGGAGATCAGGGGGAGTGGGTAACACTGACACAGGGAGATCAGGGGGAGTGGGTAACACTGACACAGGGAGATCAGGGGGAGTGGGTAACACTGACACAGGGAGATCAGGGGGAGTGGGTAACACTGACACAGGGAGATCAGGGGGTGTGGGTAACACGGACACAGGGAGATCAGGGGGAGTGGGTAACACTGACACAGGGAGATCGGGGGGAGTGGGTAACACTGACACAGGGAGATCAGGGGGAGTGGGTAACACTGACACAGGGAGATCAGGGGGAGTGGGTAACACTGACACAGGGAGATCAGGGGGAGTGGGTAACACTGACACAGGGAGATCAGGGGGAGTGGGTAACACTGACACAGGGAGATCAGGGGGAGTGGGTAACGGTGACACAGGCAGATCAGGGGGGGTGGGTAACACTGACACAGGGAGATCAGGGGGAGTGGGTAACACTGACACAGGGAGATCAGGGGGAGTGGGTAACACTGACACAGGGAGATCAGGGGGAGTGGGTAACACTGACACAGGGAGATCAGGGGGAGTGGGTAACGGTGACACAGGGAGATCAGGGGGAGTGGGTAACACTGACACAGGGAGATCAGGGGGAGTGGGTAACACTGACACAGGGAGATCAGGGGATGTGGGTAACACTGACACAGGGAGATCAGGGGGATGTGGGTAACGGTGACACGGAGATCAGGGGGAGTGGGTAACACTGACACAGGGAGATCAGGGGGAGTGGGTAACACTGACACAGGGAGATCAGGGGGAGTGGGTAACACTGACACAGGGAGATCAGGGGGAGTGGGTAACACTGACACAGGGAGATCAGGGGGAGTGGTTAACACTGACACAGGGAGATCAGGGGGAGTGGGTAACACTGACACAGGGAGATCAGGGGGAGTGGGTAACGATGACACATGGAGATCAGGGGGCGTGGGTAACACTGACACAGGGAGATCAGGGGGAGTGGGTAACACTGACACAGGGAGATCAGGGGGAGTGGGTAACACTGACACAGGGAGATCAGGGGGAGTGGGTAACACTGACACAGGGAGATCAGGGGGAGTGGGTAACACTGACACAGGGAGATCAGGGGGAGTGGGTAACACTGACACAGGGAGATCAGGGGGAGTGGGTAACACTGACACAGGGAGATCAGGGGGAGTGGGTAACGGTGACACAGGGAGATCAGGGGGAGTGGGTAACACTGACACAGGGAGATCAGGGGGAGTGGGTAACACTGACACAGGGAGATCAGGGGGAGTGGTTAACACTGACACAGGGAGATCAGGGGGAGTGGGTAACACGGACACAGGGAGATCAGGGGGAGTGGGTAACACTGACACAGGGAGATCAGGGGGAGTGGGTAACACTGACACAGGGAGATCAGGGGGAGTGGCTAACACTGACACAGGGAGATCAGGGGGAGTGGGTAACACTGACACAGGGAGATCAGGGGGAGTGGGTAACACTGACACAGGGAGATCAGGGGGAGTGGGTAACACTGACACAGGGAGATCAGGGGGAGTGGGTAACACTGACACAGGGAGATCAGGGGGAGTGGGTAACACTGACACAGGGAGATCAGGGGGTGTGGGTAACACTGAGACAGGGAGATCAGGGGGAG
This sequence comes from Scyliorhinus canicula, assembly GCF_902713615.1. Taxonomy (NCBI): domain Eukaryota; kingdom Metazoa; phylum Chordata; class Chondrichthyes; order Carcharhiniformes; family Scyliorhinidae; genus Scyliorhinus; species Scyliorhinus canicula. Next base: position 1,280,574 of record NC_052158.1, read on the forward strand.
TGGGTTAACACTGAGACAGGGAGATCGGGGGAGTGGTTCACACTGACACAGGGAGATCAGGGGGAGTGGGTAACACTGACACAGGGAGATCAGAGGGAGTGGGTAACACTGACACAGGGAGGTCAGGGGGAGTGGGTAACGGTGACACAGGGAGATCAGGGGGAGTGGGTAACACTGACACAGGGAGATCCGGGGGAGTGGGTAACACTGACACAGGGAGATCAGGGGGAGTGGGTAACATTGACACAGGGAGATCAGGGGGAGTGGTTAACACTGACACAGGGAGATCAGGGGGAGTGGGTAACGGTGACACAGGGAGATCAGGGGGAGTGGGTAACGGTGACACAGGGAGATCAGGTGGAGTGGGTAATACTGACACAGGGAGATCAGGGGGAGTGGGTAACACTGACACAGGGAGATCAGGGGGAGTGGGTAACACTGACACAGGGAGATCAGGGGGAGTGGGTAACACTGACACAGGGAGATCAGGGGGAGTGGGTAACACTGACACAGGGAGATCAGGGGGAGTGGGTAACACTGACACAGGGAGATCAGGGGGAGTGGGTAACACTGACACAGGGAGATCAGGGGGAGTGGGTAACACGGACACAGGGAGATCAGGGGGAGTGGGTAACACTGACACAGGGAGATCAGGGGGAGTGGGTAACACTGACACAGGGAGATCGGGAGAGTGGGTAATGGTGACACAGGGAGATCAGGGGGAGTGGGTAACACTGACACAGGGAGATCAGGGGGAGTGGGTAACACTGACACAGGGAGATCAGGGGGAGTGGGTAACACTGACACAGGGAGATCAGGGGGAGTGGGTAACACTGACACAGGGAGATCAGGGGGAGTGGGTAACACGTGACACAAGGAGATTCAGGGAGAGTGGGTAACGGTGACACAGGGAGATCAGGGGGAGTGGGTAACACTGACACAGGGAGATCAGGGGGAGTGGGTAACACTGACACAGGGAGATCAGGGGGAGTGGGTAACGGTGACACAGGGAGATCAGGGGGAGTGGGTAACACTGACACAGGGAGATCAGGGGGAGTGGGTAACACTGACACAGGGAGATCAGGGGGAGTGGGTAACACTGACACAGGGAGATCAGGGGGAGTGGGTAACACTGACACAGGGAGATCAGGGGGAGTGGGTAACACTGACACAGGGAGATCAGGGGGAGTGGGTAACACTGACACAGGGAGATCAGGGGGAGTGGGTAACGGTGACACAGGGACAGGTGACACTCTGCTTCCAGGGGGCAACCTGGTGTGCACCACACTGTTGCTGATATATGTCTGGTGGAAACAGGAGCTCTCAGGCGAGACAGCAGTCGGAGGTCTGCTGGCTCCCTGGACCCAGCTCGGTCCCAGCCTGAAGCTGCGGCCTGGAAATTTGCAAGCTCCCCATGGGGCGAACCCTTGGCAGTGCCAACCTGGCAATGCCACAATGCCCGTGTGCCAGGGGAGTTCCCGGCCACCTGGCAACCCCCCCCCCCCCCCACGCCCCAGGTGCCGTTACGCCTGGTCCACATCTTTGTGGTGAATGAACCGCGGGCACTGGGCCATGATTTAAATATGCAGGTTCCGTCCCGCCCAGTGAGGGCGAGATCCAGTTCACACTGGGCAGAGCGAGTCGAGTAACTCGCAATTGGCAAGCGCGCGGCATGGAGCCCGATTTGGTGACTCACACGCGATTCAGCCATTGCAGCCGGTACTGCGCCAGGCACAACGAGATCGCTGAGTCGCGTCCTTTGTTTCTGATACTCATCCGAAAGGCAGCAAATTGAAGGTGGTCCGTCAGTCACCTCCAGTTTAACAACGACAGAAGAGGCAGGGATATCAGCGACCTCCGCTCTGCCTGTTTGTAACCCCATCCATCTTGTCAGGTTAGACAATCCCCTCTAATCCAGGAGGAGCAGAGCCAACTCTAACAGTTTGGAGACAGAGAATAGACACATGTGCCCAGGCAGAAATATTACTCTTTAAACTTACTCTTCTTTGATAAAAATGATTGGAACTCTTCAGTATTCAGACCGAGAAAGAGGATGGAAATGTAGATGATCACTACTAAACTCAGGAAGCATCCAAAGCCTGCGGTGATTTGGCACCATAGGACGAAGCCTGTGAAAGGGAGGGAAGAGAAATGTTAGTGAAATAAGGGTTTGGTCACACCGTCCCTCACCCTCAATCCTCCAAACACCGATTCGCTTCAAGAAGATTGAACAATGAAGTGTAGGAGAAAGTCTTCCCCAGTCAAACATTATACTAAACCAATCGCAGTGTTAAAGGAACGCGTCGATCAGAGAGTGCTCAGAGAGGAGGGAGGGACTGAGGGAGGGAGGGACTGAGGGAGGGAGGGACTGAGGGAGGGAGGGACTGAGGGAGGGAGGGACTGAGGGAGGGAGGGACTGAGGGAGGGAGGGACTGAGGGAGGGAGGGACTGAGGGAGGGAGGGACTGAGGGAGGGAGGGGCTGAGGGAGGGAGGGGCTGAGGGAGGGAGGGGCTGAGGGAGGGAGGGGCTGAGGGAGGGAGGGGCTGAGGGAGGGAGGGGCTGAGGGAGGGAGAGGCTGAGGGAGGGAGGGGCTGAGGGAGGGAGAGGCTGAGGGAGGGAGAGGCTGAGGGAGGGAGAGGCTGAGGGAGGGAGGGGCTGAGGGAGGGAGGGGCTGAGGGAGGGAGGGGCTGAGGGAGGGAGGGGCTGAGGGAGGGAGGGACTGAGGGAGGGAGGGACTGAGGGAGGGAGGGACTGAGGGAGGGACTGAGGGAGGGACTGAGGGAGGGACTGAGGGAGGGACTGAGGGAGGGAGGGACTGAGGGAGGGAGGGACTGAGGGAGGGAGGGACTGAGGGAGGGACTGAGGGAGGGAGGGACTGAGGGAGGGACTGAGGGAGGGAGGGACTGAGGGAGGGAGGGACTGAGGGAGGGAGGGACTGAGGGAGGGAGGGACTGAGTGAGTGAGGTAGGGACTGAGGGAGGGAGGGACTGAGGGAGGGAGGGACTGAGGGAGGGAGGGACTGAGGGAGGGAGGGACTGAGGGAGGGAGGGACTGAGGGAGGGAGGGACTGAGGGAGGGAGGGACTGAGGGAGGGAGGGACTGAGGGAGGGAGGGACTGAGGGAGGGAGGGACTGAGGAAGGGAGGGACTGAGGAAGGGAGGTAGGGACTGAGGGAGGGAGGGACTGAGGGAGGGAGGGACTGCGGGAGGGAGGGACTGCGGGAGGGAGGGACTGCGGGAGGGAGGGACTGAGGGAGGGAGGGACTGAGGGAGGGAGGGACTGAGGGAGGGAGGGACTGAGGGAGGGACTGAGGGAGGGAGGGACTGAGGGAGGGAGGGACTGAGGGAGGGAGGGACTGAGGGAGGGACTGAGGGAGGGAGGGAGGGACTGAGGGAGGGAGGGAGGGACTGAGTGAGTGAGGGAGGGACTGAGGGAGGGAGGGACTGAGGGAGTGATGGAGGGACTGAGTGAGTGAGGGAGGGACTGAGGGAGGGAGGGAGGGACTGAGGGAGGGAGGGAGGGACTGAGGGAGGGAGGGACTGAGGGAGGGAGGGACTGAGGGAGGGAGGGACTGAGGGAGGGAGGGACTGAGGGAGGGAGGGACTGAGGGAGGGAGGGAGGGAGGGACTGAGGGAGGGAGGGACTGAGGGAGGGAGGGACTGAGGGAGGGAGGGACTGAGGGAGGGAGGGACTGAGGGAGGGAGGGACTGAGGGAGGGAGGGACTGAGGGAGGGAGGGACTGAAGGAGGGAGGGACTGAAAGAGGGAGGGACTGAGGGACCTCCAGTTTAACAACGACAGAAGAGGCAGGGCCCACTCCTGCTCCTAGTTCTTTGACAAGGTCCCTCAAGACAGACTGGTGCAGAAGGTGAAGTCACACGGGATCAGAGGTGAGCTGGCAAGATGGATACAGAACTGGCCAGGTCACAGAAGGCAGAGAGTAGCAATGGAAAGATGCTTTTCTGATTGGAGGGCTGTGACTAGTGATGTTTCGCAGGGATCAGTGCTGGGACCTTTGCTGTTCGTAGTATATATAAATGATTTGGAGGAAAATGTAACTGGTTTGATTAGTACGTTTGCGGACGACACAAAGGCTGGTGGAAGTGCGGATAACAAAGAGGACTGTCAGAGGATACAGCAGGATTTAGATCGTTTGGAGACTTGGGCGGCGAGGTGGCAGATGGAGTTTAATCCGGACAAATGTGAGGTAATGCATTTTGGAAGGTCTAATGCGGGTAGGGAATATACAGTGAACGGCAGAACCCTCAAGAGTATTAACAGCCAGAGGGATCTGGGTGTACAGGTCCATAGGTCACTGAAAGGGGCAACACAGGTGGAGAAGGTAGTCAAGAAGGCATACGGCATACTTGCCTTCATTGGCCAGGGCATTGAGTATAAGAATTGGCAAGTCTTGTTGCAGCTGTATAGAACCTTAGTTCGGCCACACTTGGAGTATAGTGTTCAATTCTGGTCGCCACACTACCAGAAGGATGTGGAGGCTTTAGAGAGGGTGCAGAAGAGATTTACCAGGATGTTGCCTGGTATGGAGGGCATTAGCTATGAGGAGAGGTTGAATAAACTCGGTTTGTTCTCACTGGAACGACAGAGGTTGAGGGGCGACCTGATAGAGGTCTAAAAAATTATGAGGGGCATAGACAGAGTGGATAGTCAGAGGCTTTTCCCCAGGGTAGAAGGGTCAATTACTAGGGGGCATAGGTTTAAAATGCGAGGGGCAAGGTTTAGATGTACGAGGCATGTTTTTTTACACAGAGGGATAGTGGGTCCCTGGAACTCACTGCCGGAGGTGGTGGTGGAAGCAGGGACGATAGTGACGTTTAAGGGGCATCTTTAACAAATACATGAATAGGATGGGAATAGAGGGATACAGACCCAGGAAGGGTAGTGTTTTTTTAGTTCAGATAGGCAGATCGTCGGTACAGGCTTGGAGGGCCGAAGGGTCTGTTTCTGTGCTGTAATTTTCTTTGTTCTTTGTCTAAGGTAAGTGGCTCTGATTTAGGGGATGGGGTGGGGGGGGGAGTTGGATATCGGGTCACTGAACATTGGGAGGGGGGCTTGTGGAGTTGCAGGTCAGGGACACTTGAGTGAGACGAACATCAGGTGGCTGTCGGACAGCAGGCCCATAAGGGTTGGGTCCCTTATCCCCCTCTCCCTCCCCCTCCCTCTAAATCGCCAATTTAGCATGGCCAATCCACCTACCCTGCACATCTTTGGGTTGTGGGGGCGAAACCCACGCAAACACGGGGAGAATGTGCAAACTCCACACGGACAGTGACCCAGAGCCGGGATTCGAACCTGGGTCCTCGGTGTCGTGAGGCAGCAGTGCTAACCACTGCGTCACCTTGCTGCTCTTGCAACAGAAAACATCAAGGGAAGTGGGGAAAAGGGGAGAATAGGAGCTAGGGGACAGGACACCCTAACGAGACAGGGGGATGCCAAGGAGGATTCACGGGGGGTGGGGGGGAAGAAACACCAAGAACGACTGTCTGTACATAAGACGTGCACGTGCTGTAAATACGGGTATAATTGAAAATGCCAAAAAATACATTTTTTCAATATCACAATTGCACATCGATTGTGTTCAATTTGATGACAGTAACCACAGGCGGGTATCTGACTGTAGTGAGTGTGCGTTCAGACATCAGTAAAACAGGTCACTTACCCAACTCGAACACAGACAGAAGACAGGCAATCAACAGGCTGATGATGGACACAACTTGAAAGATCACAAAAATGGTGGTTAGTTCCTGCTGCCGGCCGGGATCTGTAAATCCCAAAATGGGAAAAGCAAATGTCAGCAAATGACGATTTGATCTAGGAATAGCCTGACCATTTAACCTGCTTTTTGTTCATGAATACCTTGGGTTTTCTTTAAGGTAACGATTATGATCACTGCTGCTATGAAGGTGGTCAAACCGCTGACAAAAGCAACGATGGACGTCAATACAGTACAGATAAGAATGAAGAGAAGCACTGAAATATGAAAATAACATCAATTTATTCCAGTGTAACAAACAATTTTGAAATACATCAAGAAGTATTTTGGTGGGAAATCCCAAAAGGCTATTTTAACTGAAGTGACAGATTTCCATTCGTACGAAACAGCGAGAATTTGTTGCTGACAGTCAGAGCATGGACATTGGCCACAATAATGCTACATGGCCAACCGCAATATCAGGGCCTCCTCAACTACAATACGACAGAATTCTTAGATGTGGTTTCTCATTCACTCAGAGCTAAGGGCAATTTGACCAATACCAATAATTCACTGGGCAGAGAAAAAAATCCTTAAAACGCACTGCATACTGTATCAGACAGTAACCATTTACCCAGTACAGTCAGAATATAATCCCATGTCCCTCACACTGTATCACTGTGACCATTTACCCAGTACAGTCAGAATATAATCTCATATCCCTCACACTGTATAAACAGTAACCATTTACCCAGTACAGTCAGAATATAATCCCATATCCCTCACACTGAATCAGACAGTAATCATTTACCCAGTACAGTCAGAATATAATCCCATATCCCTCACACTGTATCAGACAGTAACCATTTACCCAGTAGTCAGAATATAATCCCATATCCCTCACACTGTATCAGACAGTAACCATTTACCCAGTACAGTCCGAATATAATCCCATGTCCCTCACACTGAATCAGACAGTAATCATTTACCCAGTACAGTCAGAATATAATCCCATATCCCTCACACTGTATCAGACAGTAACCATTTACCCAGTACAGTCCGAATTTAATCCCATGTCCCTCACACTGTATCAGACAGTAACCATTTACCCAGTACAGTCAGAATATAATCCCATATCCCTCACGCTGTATCAGACTGTGAAACTGTACCCAGTACAGTCAGAATATAATCCCATATCCCTCACACTGTATCAGACAGTAACCATTTACCCAGTACAGTCAGAATATAATCCCATATCCCTCACACTGTATCAGACAGTAACCATTTACCCAGTACAGTCAGAATATAATCCCATGTCCCTCACACTGTATCAGACTGTAACTATTTACCCAGTACAGTCAGAATATAATCCCATGTCGCTCACACTGTTTCAAACAGTAACTATTTACCCGGTACAGTCACAATATAATCCCATGGCCCTCACACTGTAAGAAGTCTTACAACACCAGGTTAAAGTCCAACAGGTTTGTTTCAAACACAAGCTTTCGGAGCGCAGCTCCTTCCTCAGGTGAATGCTCAGGTGAAGGAGCAGTGCTCAGAAATCCCATGGTCCTCATACTGTATCAGACAGTAACCAGTTATCCAGTACGGTCAGAATATAATCCCATGTCCCTCATACTGTATCAGACAGTAACCAGTTATCCAGTACAGTCAGAATATAATCCCATGTCCCTCACACTGTATCAGACAGTAACCAGTTATCCAGTACAGTCAGAATATAATCCCACTTTACTCACACTGTATCAGACAGTAACCATTTACCCAGTAGTCAGAATATAATCCCATGTCCCTCACACTGTATCAGGCAGTAACCATTTACCCACTACAGTCAGAATATAATCCCATGTCCCTCACATTGTACCAGACTGTGACCATTTACCCAGTAGTCAGAATATAATCCCATGTCCCTCACACTGTATCAGACAGTAACTATTTACCCAGTACAGTCAGAATATAATCCCATGTCCCTCACACTGTATCAGACAGTAACCATTTACCCAGTACAGTCAGAATATAATCCCATGTCCCTCACACTGTAAGAAGTCTTACAACACCAGGTTAAAGTCCAACAGGTTTGTTTCAAACACAAGCTTTCGGAGCGCAGCTCCTTCCTCAGGTGAATGCTCAGGTGAAGGAGCAGTGCTCAGAAATCCCATGGTCCTCATACTGTATCAGACAGTAACCAGTTATCCAGTACAGTCAGAATATAATCCCATGTCCCTCATACTGTATCAGACAGTAACCATTGATCCAGGACAGTCAGAATATAATCCCATGTCCCTCACACTACATCAGACAGTAACCATTTACCCAGTACAGTCAGAATATAATCCCATGTCCCTCACACTGTATCAGACTGTGACCATTTACCCAGTACAGTCAGAATATAATCCCATGTCCCTCACGCTGTATCAGACAGTAACCATTTACCCAGTACAGTCAGTATATAATCCCATGTCCCTCACACTGTATCAGGCAGTAACCATTTACCTAGTACAGTCAGTATATAATCCCATGTCTCTCACACTGTATCAGACAGTAACCATTTATCCAGTACAGTCAGAATATAATCCCATGTCCCTCACACTGTATCAGACTGTGACCATTTACCCAGTACAGTCAGAATATAATCCCATGTCCCTCACGCTGTATCAGACTGTAACCATTTACCCAGTACAGTCAGAAAATAATCCCATATCCCTCACACTGTATCAGACTGTGACCATTTACCCAGTACAGTCAGAATATAATCCCATATCCCTCACACTGTATCATGCAGTAACTATTTACCCAGTACAGTCAGAATATAATCCCATATCCCTCACACTGTATCAGACAGTAACCATTTACCCAGTACAGTCAGAATATAATCCCATATCCCTCACACTGTATCAGACAGTAACCATTTACCCAGTACAGTCAGAATATAATCCCATGTCCCTCACGCTGTATCACTGTGACCATTTACCCAGTACAGTCAGAATATAATCCCATGTCCCTCACACTGTATCAGACAGTAACCATTTACCCAGTACAGTCAGAATATAATCCCATATCCCTCACACTGTATCAGACAGTATTCATTTACCCAGTAGTCAGAATATAATCCAATGTCCCTCACACTGTATCAGACAGTAACCATTTACCCAGTACAGTCAGAATATAATCCAATATCCCTCACACTGTATCAGTCTGTGAAACTGTACCCAGTACAGTCAGAATATAATCCAATGTCCCTCACACTGTACCAGACAGTAACCATTTACCCAGTACAGTCAGAATATAATCCAATGTCCCTCACACTGTATCAGACAGTAACCATTTACCCAGTACAGTCAGAATATAGTCCCATGTCTCTCACACTGTATAAAACAGTAACCATTTACCCAGTACAGTCAGAATATAAACCCATGTCCCTCACACTGTATCAGACAGTAACCATTTACCCAGTACAGTCAGAATATAATCCAATGTCCCTCACACTGTATCAGACAGTAACCATTTACCCAGTACAGTCAGAATATAATCCCATGTCTCTCACACTGTATAAAACAGTAACCATTTACCGAGTACAGTCAGAATATAAACCCATGTCCCTCACACTGTATCAGACAGTAACCATTTACCCAGTACAGTCAGAATATAATCCCATATCCCTCACACTGTATCAGACAGTAACCATTTACCCAGTACAGTCAGAATATAATCCCATGTCCCTCACACTGTATCAGACTGTAACTATTTACCCAGTACAGTCAGAATATAATCCCATGTCGCTCACACTGTTTCAAACAGTAACTATTTACCCGGTACAGTCACAATATAATCCCATGGCCCTCACACTGTAAGAAGTCTTACAACACCAGGTTAAAGTCCAACAGGTTTGTTTCAAACACAAGCTTTCGGAGCGCAGCTCCTTCCTCAGGTGAATGCTCAGGTGAAGGAGCAGTGCTCAGAAATCCCATGGTCCTCATACTGTATCAGACAGTAACCAGTTATCCAGTACGGTCAGAATATAATCCCATGTCCCTCATACTGTATCAGACAGTAACCAGTTATCCAGTACAGTCAGAATATAATCCCATGTCCCTCACACTGTATCAGACAGTAACCAGTTATCCAGTACAGTCAGAATATAATCCCATGTCCCTAACACTGTATCAGACAGTAACCATTTACCCAGTACAGTCAGAATATAATCCCATGTCCCTCACACTGTATCAGACAGTAACCAGTTATCCAGTACAGTCAGAATATAATCCCACTTTACTCACACTGTATCAGACAGTAACCATTTACCCAGTAGTCAGAATATAATCCCATGTCCCTCACACTGTATCAGGGAGTAACCATTTACCCACTACAGTCAGAATATAATCCCATGTCCCTCACATTGTATCAGACTGTGACCATTTACCCAGTAGTCAGAATATAATCCCATGTCCCTCACACTGTATCAGACAGTAACCATTTACCCAGTACAGTCAGAATATAATCCCATGTCGCTCACACTGTAAGAAGTCTTACAACACCAGGTTAAAGTCCAACAGGTTTGTTTCAAACACAAGCTTTCGGAGCGCAGCTCCTTCCTCAGGTGAATGCTCAGGTGAAGGAGCAGTGCTCAGAAATCCCATGTCCCTCATACTGTATCAGACAGTAACCATTGATCCAGTACAGTCAGAATATAATCCCATGTCCCTCACACTACATCAGACAGTAACCATTTACCCAGTACAGTCAGAATATAATCCCATGTCCCTCACACTGTATCAGACTGTGACCATTTACCCAGTACAGTCAGAATATAATCCCATATCCCTCACGCTGTATAAAACAGTAACCATTTACCCAGTACAGTCAGAATATAATCCCATGTCCCTCACGCTGTATCAGACAGTAACCATTTACCCAGTAGTCAGAATATAATCCCATGTCCCTCACACTGTATCAGACAGTAACCATTTACCCACTACAGTCAGAATATAATCCCATGTCCCTCACACTGTATCAGACAGTAACCATTTACCCAGTACAGTCAGAATATAATCCAATATCCCTCACACTGTATCAGTCTGTGAAACTGTACCCAGTACAGTCAGAATATAATCCAATGTCCCTCACACTGTATCAGACAGTAACCATTTACCCAGTACAGTCAGAATATAAACCCATGTCCCTCACACTGTATCAGACAGTAACCATTTACCCAGTACAGTCAGAATATAATCCCATATCCCTCAAGCTGTATAAAACAGTAACCATTTACCCAGTACAGTCAGAATATAATCCCATGTCCCTCACACTGTATCAGTCAGTAACCATTTACCCAGTACAGTCAGAATATAATCCCACATCCCTCACGCTGTATCACTGTGACCATTTACCCAGTACAGTCAGAATACAATCCCATGTCCCTCACACTGTATCAGACAGTAACCATTTACCCACTACAGTCAGAATATAATCCCATGTACCTCACACTACATCAGACTGTGACCATTTACCCAGTACAGTCAGTATATAATCCCATGTCCCTCACACTGTATCAGGCAGTAACCATTTACCCACTACAGTCAGAATATAATCCCATGTCCCTCACACTGTATAAAACAGTAACCATTTACCCAGTACAGTCAGTATATAATCCCATGTCCCTCACACTGTATCAGACAGTAACCATTTATCCAGTAGTCAGAATATAATCCCATATCCATCACACTGTATCAGACAATAACCATTTACCCAATAGTCATAATATAATCCCATATCCCTCACACTGTATCAGACAGTAACCATTTACCCAGTACAGTCAGAATATAATCCCATGTCCCTCACACTGTATCAGACTGTAACTATTTACCCAGTACAGTCAGAATATAATCCCATGTCGCTCACACTGTTTCAAACAGTAACTATTTACCCGGTACAGTCAGAATATAATCCCATGGCCCTCACACTGTAAGAAGTCTTACAACACCAGGTTAAAGTCCAACAGGTTTGTTTCAAACACAAGCTTTCGGAGCGCAGCTCCTTCCTCAGGTGAATGCTCAGGTGAAGGAGCAGTGCTCAGAAATCCCATGGTCCTCATACTGTATCAGACAGTAACCAGTTATCCAGTACAGTCAGAATATAATCCCATGTCCCTCATACTGTATCAGACAGTAACCAGTTATCCAGTACAGTCAGAATATAATCCCATGTCCCTCATACTGTATCAGACAGTAACCATTTACCCAGTACAGTCAGAATATAATCCCATGTCCCTCACACTGTATCAGACAGTAACCAGTTATCCAGTACAGTCAGAATATAAACCCACTTTACTCACACTGTATCAGACAGTAACCATTTACCCAGTAGTCAGAATATAATCCCATGTCCCTCACACTGTATCAGGCAGTAACCATTTACCCACTACAGTCAGAATATAATCCCATGTCCCTCACATTGTATCAGACTGTGACCATTTACCCAGTAGTCAGAATATAATCCCATGTCCCTCACACTGTATCAGACAGTAACTATTTACCCAGTACAGTCAGAATATAATCCCATGTCCCTCACACTGTATCAGACTGTGACCATTTACCCAGTACAGTCAGAATATAATCCCATGTCCCTCACGCTGTATCAGACAGTAACCATTTACCCAGTACAGTCAGTATATAATCCCATGTCCCTCACACTGTATCAGACTGTAACCATTTACCCAGTACAGTCAGTATATAATCCCATGTCCCTCACACTGTATCAGGCAGTAACCATTTACCTAGTACAGTCAGTATATAATCCCATGTCCCTCACACTGTATCAGGCAGTAACCATTTATCCAGTACAGTCAGAATATAATCCCATGTCCCTCACACTGTATCAGACTGTGACCATTTACCCAGTACAGTCAGAATATAATCCCATATCCCTCACGCTGTATAAAACAGTAACCATTTACCCAGTACAGTCAGAATATAATCCCATGTCCCTCACGCTGTATCAGACAGTAACCATTTACCCAGTACAGTCAGAATATAATCCCATATCCCTCACACTGTATCAGACAGTAACCATTTACCCAGTACAGTCAGAATATAATCCAATATCCCTCACACTGTATCAGTCTGTGAAACTGTACCCAGTACAGTCAGAATATAATCCAATGTCCCTCACACTGTATCAGACAGTAACCATTTACCCAGTACAGTCAGAATATAATCCAATGTCCCTCACACTGTATAAAACAGTAACCATTTACCCAGTACAGTCAGAATTTAAACCCATGTCCCTCACACTGTATCAGACAGTAACCATTTACCCAGTACAGTCAGAATATAATCCCATATCCCTCACGCTGTATAAAACAGTAACCATTTACCCAGTATAATCAGAATACAATCCCATGTCCCTCACACTGTATCAGACAGTAACCATTTACCCACTACAGTCAGAATATAATCCCATGTCCCTCACACTACATCAGACTGTGACCATTTACCCAGTACAGTCAGTATATAATCCCATGTCCCTCACACTGTATCAGGCAGTAACCATTTACCTAGCACAGTCAGTATATAATCCCATGTCCCTCACACTGTATCAGACAGTAACCATTTATCCAGTAGTCAGAATATAATCCCATATCCCTCACACTGTATCAGACAATAACCATTTACCCAATACAGTCATAATATAATCCCATATCCCTCACACTGTATCAGACAGTAACCATTTACCCAGTACAGTCAGAATATAATCCCATGTCCCTCACACTGTATCAGACTGTAACTATTTACCCAGTACAGTCAGAATATAATCCCATGTCGCTCACACTGTTTCAAACAGTAACTATTTACCCGGTACAGTCAGAATATAATCCCATGGCCCTCACACTGTAAGAAGTCTTACAACACCAGGTTAAAGTCCAACAGGTTTGTTTCAAACACAAGCTTTCGGAGCGCAGCTCCTTCCTCAGGTGAATGCTCAGGTGAAGGAGCAGTGCTCAGAAATCCCATGGTCCTCATACTGTATCAGACAGTAACCAGTTATCCAGTACAGTCAGAATATAATCCCATGTCCCTCATACTGTATCAGACAGTAACCAGTTATCCAGTACAGTCAGAATATAATCCCATGTCCCTCACACTGTATCAGACAGTAACCAGTTATCCAGTACAGTCAGAATATAATCCCATGTCCCTAACACTGTATCAGACAGTAACCATTTACCCAGTACAGTCAGAATATAATCCCATGTCCCTCACACTGTATCAGACAGTAACCAGTTATCCAGTACAGTCAGAATATAAACCCACTTTACTCACACTGTATCAGACAGTAACCATTTACCCAGTAGTCAGAATATAATCACATGTCCCTCACACTGTATCAGGCAGTAACCATTTACCCACTACAGTCAGAATATAATCCATGTCCCTCACACTGTATCAGACAGTAACCATTTACCCAGTAGTCAGAATATAATCCCATGTCCCTCACACTACATCAGACAGTAACCATTTACCCAGTACAGTCAGAATATAATCCCATGTCCCTCACACTGTATCAGACTGTGACCATTTACCCAGTACAGTCAGAATATAATCCCATGTCCCTCACGCTGTATCAGACAGTAACCATTTACCCAGTACAGTCAGTATATAATCCCATGTCCCTCACACTGTATCAGGCAGTAACCATTTACCTAGTACAGTCAGAATATAATCCCATATCCCTCACACTGTATCAGACAGTAACCATTTATCCAGTACAGTCAGAATATAATCCAATGTCCCTCACACTGTATTAGACAATAACCATTTACCCACTAGTCAGAATATAATCCCATATCCCTCACACTGTATCAGACAGTAACCATTTACCCAGTACAGTCAGTATATAATCCCATGTCCCTCACACTGTATCAGACAGTAACCATTTACCCAGTACAGTCAGAATATAATCCCATGTCCCTCACACTGTATCAGACTGTAACTATTTACCCAGTAGTCAGAATATAATCCCATGTCCCTCACACTACATCAGACTGTGACCATTTACCCAGTACAGTCAGAATATAATCCCATATCCCTCACACTGTATCAGACAGTAACCATTTACCCAGTACAGTCAGTATATAATCCCATGTCCCTCACACTGTATCACTGTGACCATTTACCCAGTACAGTCAGAATATAATCCCATGTCCCTCACACTGTATCAGACAGTAACCATTTACCCAGTAGTCAGAATATAATCCCATATCCCTCACACTGTATCAGACTGTAACTATTTACCCAATACAGTCAGAATATAATCCCATGTCCCTCACACTGTATCAGACAGTAACCATTTACCCAGTACAGTCAGAATATAATCCCATGTCCCTCACACTGTATCAGACAGTAACCATTTATCCAGTACAGTCAGAATATAATCCCATGTCCCTCACACTGTATCAGACTGTGACCATTTACCCAGTACAGTCAGAATATAATCCCATGTCCCTCACACTGTATCGGACTGTGAAACGTTACCCAGTAGTCAGAATATAATCCCATGTCCCTCACACTGTATCAGACTGTGACCATTTACCCAGTACAGTCAGAATATAATCCCATGTCCCTCACACTGTATCAGACTGTGACCATTTACGCAGTACAGTCAGAATACAATCCCATGTCCCTCACACTGTATCAGACTGTGAAATTGTAATGAACTCCAATTGGCTTTATTGGTTAGCCAATTGGAGTACGAGCTCCCTCAATGATAGCTCATTGAGGGGGCCCATATAAGCACCTGCGTAGGCTTTGTGAGCCAGTCTTAAATTGACTGGACTGCTAGCAGCACTGTTTGTAGCTGCTCCTGTAATATTGTTATTGTAAATAAATATTGGTGTGGTGACGGAACTCCTGCCTCCCGTGGATTACTACAGTGGCGACGAGGTAAACTAAGAATTTTGCGGAGACCAGCTGCCGCAGTCAGAGGGTAAGCCTTGCCATTTTAAAAATGCTGTTTTTTGGGAGGTTAGAGGCATTCGACCCGGCTACCCACTCCAAATGGTTGGACGTCCACCGGGTAAACGTGGCAAGCACAGCATCAACAATTGAAAAGCTCAGGGCCTCGTTTGCAACACATGGACTTCGGGAGGTATTGGTGTCGGACAACGGAACGGCATTCACAAGTGGGGAATTTGGAAAATTCCTGAAGGAAAACGGAATCCGTCACATCAGAACGGCCCCTTACCATCCAGCGACCAACGGCCTGGCAGAGAGAGCGGTCCAGACACTAAAAGCTGGACTCAAGAAGCAGCCGGCAGCGTCAATGGACACAAAGCTCTCCCGCTGGCTGTTTGATTACAGGACCACACCGCATTCCACGGGCATACCGCCAGCTGAACTCTTAATGGGAAGGCGGCTGCGAACGAGGCTGAGTCTCCTTTTCCCAAATTTAACGGGGAAAGTGGAGAAACAACAGGAGGCCCAACGCAGGGGGCATGATAATAGTCGGCAGCAGAGACATTTCCAGGTGGGGGCACCGGTTTGGGTCAAGAATTATGGGAATGGACCAACGTGGGTCAAAGGCATGGTAGAGTCCCAAACAGGGCCCATATCCTATGAGGTTTCGATAGGAGGTAAGGTGCTGAAGAAACACCTAGACCAAATAAGGGCAGCGGAACCACACCTGGAGGCAGGTGAAGCAGGACCGCCTCAAGCTGGGATAGCCCAGACGGAAAGGATACCCACACCCCAGCCCTGAGCAATTTCTCCAGACCCCGTCATCCAGTCGTCAGAGTCGGAGGTGGACACGTTCGACGAGGCCGCCGCGACACCTCTCCCCGAGGAGGAAGAACAACTTCCAAGGAGGTTGTCAAGGAAAAGACGGGCACCTATAAGGTACACCCCGCCCACTTCGGAGAACGACCTGGCGGACGACACAGAGGTGACAAACCCAGACATGAGGAGCAGAAAGAAGCTCAGAGGAATTCCAGCTGGCAGGAATTCCTCGGACCTTGAGGGGGGAGGGGTGTAATGAACTCCAATTGGCTTTATTGGTTGGCCAATTGGAGTATGAGCTCCCTCAACGATAGCTCATTGAGGGGGCCCATATCAGCACCTGTGTAGGCTTTGTTAGCCAGTCTTAAATTGACTGGACTGCTAGCAGCACTGTTTGTAGCTGCTCCTGTAATATTGTTATTGTAAATAAATATTGGTGTGGTGACAGAACTCCTGCCTCCCGTGGATTACTACAGGAAAGTTACCCAGTACAGTCAGAATATAGTACCATGCCCCTCACACTGTATCAGACTGTGACCATTTACCCAGCACAGTCTGAAGAGAATCCCATGTCCTCCACACTGTATCAGACTGTGAAAGTTTACCCAGTACAATCAGAATGTAATCCCATGCCCCCCACACAGTATCAGACTATGAAGTCCTACCGTCTGCTGTGAGGAAATGCGAGTTGCTGTTTGTGCTGACCTCGTTTTTTACGATGCAGGTATACATTCCACAATCCATTACATTCATGCTTCCGATTAAGAGGGTGGTGTTATCAAACTCCAGCCGCATACGTGTGCTGCGCAAAGGTTCCTTATCTTTTTGCCAAATCATGCTGCTCACGTGTACCGTTTGTACAATGCAGCTGAGTGTAACATGATCCAATATATAGATAGGTTCCTGAATGATCTGCGGCGATCGCAATTTTTCTGCCAAAATGGGAAGTCACAAAGGTTGATGTGAACGTGCATGAAAATATGAGTTCTTCACTGAATGCAGCTCAAGACAGAGTAAGGTATGGGAAATGGCTGGGGAAGGGATTTTAAGGGTTAATTTTAGGGGACAATTTCTTTCTAAAGTGTAGTCTAGTTTGAATTAAGCATTTGACTGCAATTTACTGCTGAAGTTAAGTTCCTTTCAGTCCTATTCCCAATTGGGGTGGTCCCGGCGGATTGGAAATTAGCAAACATGACACCATTGTTTAAAAAAGGAGGTAGTCAGAAAACGGGTAATTATAGGCCAGTGAGCTTACCTTCGGTAGTAGGGAAGATGCTGGAATCTATCAAGGAAGAAATAGCGAGGCATCTGGATGGAAATTGTCCCATTGAAAAATGAAAATCGCTTTATTGTCACTACAGTAGTCCCCCGTTATACCGCGCTCCGCAACACCGCGGTTCGCGATATACGGAGGGGGGGGGGGGGGCTTATGGACCCCAACTGTCAGCTTCCCTCTCCGGATCAAAGTGAGCCGGCCGCTGAAATTGACACTGCCGGCTGATGGGAGGGAGATTCAGTGAGAGAGGAGCAGCTCACACAGTGTCCGGAAGTGGATAGGGCAGAGCTACAGCTGGTACCTCCATAGTGGTTGAGGTAGGGTGGGGGGGAGGGGGTGGGGGTATGGAGAAAGGCCTGAACATCTATGCATGTGCATTGAGTCTACGGGGGGCAGGGGGAGAGGTCAGACCCCCGTAGACTCACAATGGGAAGCGCATGCATAGATTTTTAAATAAATTTAAAACCTCCATCGTGGATCTAATTAAAACAACCCACAGAAACTTACCAGGAACTTACAAGGTATTGCTGTCTGCACCCCATCTGCCGCACGCGCTTGCACCCTGCGCTGCATGTCAGTTTCAAAGGCAAGGCTGGGATTCAGTTTTAGGTGTCAGGGCTGTCAACTTGGTGGTTTGGGAACAAGTGGCAGGGGGGTGTCGCATCTCTCCTCGGTCCCAAACCCCTGAAGTTCAGGCCTTTCTCCACAATGGGAAGCGCATGCATAGATTTTTAAATAAATTTAAAACCCCCATCGTGGATATCCGCGGCTCGGATGCAACGCGGGTGCCTGTCTTGGACCCCAACACTCGCGTTATAAAGGGGGACTACTGTAGTAGGCTTCAATGAAGTTACTGTGAAAAGCCCCTAGTCGCCACATTCTGACGCCTGTTTGGGGAGGCTGGGCAGACACAGCATGGGTTCATAAAGGGCAGGTCGTGCCTAACTAATTTAGTGGAATTTTTTGAGGACATTACCAGTGCAGTAGATAACGGGGAGACGATGGATGTGGTATATCTGGATTTCCAGAAAGCTTTTGACAAGGTGCCACACAAAAGGTTGCTGCATAAGGTAAAGATGCATGGCATTAAGGGTAAAGTAGTAGCATTGATAGAGGATTGGTTAATTAATAGAAAGCAAAGAGTGGGGATTAATGGGTGTTTCTCTGGTTGGCAATCAGTAGCTAGTGGTGTCCCTCAGGGATCCGTGTTGGGCCCACAATTGTCACAATTTACATCGATGATTTGGAGTTGGGGACCAAGTGCAGTATGTCCAAGTTTGCAGATGACACTAAGATGAGTGGTAAAGCAAAAAGTGCAGAGGATACTGGAAGTCTGCAGAGGGATTTGGATAGGTTAAGTGAATGGGCTAGGGTCTGGCAGATGGAATACAATGTTGACAAATGTGAGGTTATCCGTTTTGGTAGGAATATTAAAACTTGCTGGTGTGCAGAGAGACCTGGGTGTGCTGGTGCATGAGTCGCAAAAAGTTGGTTTACAGGTGCAACAGGTGATTAAGAAGGCAAATGGAATTTTGTCCTTCATTGCTAGAGGGATGGTGTTTAAGACTAGGGAGGTTATGCTGCAATTGTATAAGGTGTTAGTGGGGCCACACCTGGAGTATTGTGTTCAGTTCTGGTCTCCTTACCTGAGAAAGGACGTACTGGCGCTGGAGGATGTGCAGAGGAGATTCACTAGGTTAATCCCAGAGCTGAAGGGGTTGGATTACGAGGAGAGGTTGAGTAGACAGAGCTACAGCCCAGCTCCACCCACACATTGACATCACAGAAGCCATGTAATAAGACAAAAATAGTCCTTAAAGGGACACTCCCAAGACAGGAGTGGGCGCTAAATTAAAAAGCAGAACCCCATTATTACTTAAGCCGCAAGATGTACGGTAAAATAAGATTAGACAACTGAATGCCTGTCTTAATGACTGGTATCGAAGAAAATAGTTTTGATTCATGGGGAACTGACGCCACAACTGCGGAAAGTTGGAGCTGTATCGTAGAGACGGTCTTCACGTTGATCATGCTGGGACTAGGGTTCTGGTGAGTCGTGAAACTGAGGCGGTGGACAGAATTTTAAACAAAAGGCTGTAAATTAAAGAGAAATTAAAGAGTTGGGAAGAATGGTTAAAAGACAGAATTAAAAGCTCAGCGTTTGCAACAAAAAAGATGAATTGACAGCACAAATTGAAATAAATATATGTGACCAGATAGCCATTGCAGACACATGGGTGCAAGGTGACCAAGGTTGGGTAAGGATAAGACATGGGAGCAGGCGTAAGTCATTCAGAACCACTATCATCCAATGAAATCATGGCAGATCTTCCATTTCAACACTATTTCCCTACATCCCTTGAGGTTTTTGATATGTAGAAATCTATTAATCACAGTCCTGAATAGACTCAACGCCTGAGCTTCCACAGCGCTAATGGGTAGTGAATTCCAAAGATTTACTGCCCTCCGAGAAGAGGTTCCTTCTCATCTCCGCCCTAAGTCAGCTTAACCCTTCCCTTATTCTGTGTCACCTGGTTCTGGACACCCTGTTTCTCCCCCATCCCCCACCAACCCCGCCCAGAGCCAGGGGAAACACGTGGGAACATGGCTTCTCACCATAAATATAGAGTCAGCAAGGAAAATGTTCAGGTCTGGCACAAGGCGAAGGATGTACATCCAAGGCCAAATAGCAAACCATGGATCTAAAGCCAGGTTTATCAGCATTAGCCTTGTATGATTTTTCTTTTCCATTAATAAATGCATCAATAAGAGATTTGAATTGAACCTGTTTTTCTGATCTGTTCTTGCTGTGACTTGTATATAATGGAGTTCAGAAAAATCGGAGATTGAACTAATTTGATCTATATTCCACGTTGACTTGGACACTGGAGATACAGTACTTACTGATTAGGAACAAGCAAATGGCACGCTGGATCAAGCGTTACTCCAAGCTATAATCACGTGAAACTGTGATCTCTCTGATGTGCTTGATGATCTTCTGTAACTAGCTATCATGTGTATGGTTGATGCAGAACCCTCATTATTTGAGCTTGAAAACCACATTGAGGCCCCAGTGGCAAGGAAACGAGCGGCACGGTAGCATAGTGGTTAGCACAGTTGCTTCACAGTGCCAGGGTCCCATGTTCGATTCCCGGCTTGGGTCTCTGTCGGTGCGGAGTCTGCACGTTCTCCCGTGTCTGCGTGGGTTTCTTCCGGGTGCTCCGGTTTCCTCCCACAAGTCCTGAAACACGTGTTTGTTAGGTGAATTGGACATTCTGAATTCTCCCTCTGTGTACCCGAACAGGCGCCGGAATGTGGCAACTAGGGGATTTTCACAGTAACTTCATTGCAGTGTTAATGTGACAATAAAGATTTTTTAAAATCAGTGTGCGAGAACCACCTTCACGAAAAGACCAGAGGGGCGAAAGGATCGGACCCTCAGTTTAATCAAGCCATCTTTGCGAGTAGTATAAACCGATCTTGGGTACCACTCGCGATATTGTGTGGGTGATTTACGGGTTAATTGTGTGTTAAATAAATATCGTTGAATTTGTGTTTTGTTCGCCTCGTTATTAAAGACACCACGGTAAACCTTTGTCAGTAAACTGGTCCAAATATCTGAGGTTTTACAGATGCAATATTGCATTTGAGCCCCAATTCACATTGGTATCCTTTTTACAGTCCGACTGGCCTCTGCTTTCCCTGCTGACTGGGTAGGAGTGTCAGCCTCCACGCGTGATCAACCTTATCAAGATAGAAAACCAGGACAAAAATGCAGTCTGTCCTAAAGAACACAGTACAGCACAGGCCCTTCGGCCCTCCAAGCCTGCGCCGACCATGCTGCCCGTCTAAACTAAAAGCTTCTACACTTCCTGGGTCCGTATCCCTCTATTCCCATCCTATTCATGTATTTGTCAAGATGCCCCTTAAATGTCACTATCGTCCCTGCTTCCACCACCTCCTCCGGCAGCGAGTTCCAGGCACCCACTACCCTCTGTGTAAAAAACTTACCTCGTACATCTCCTCTAAACCTTGCCCCTCGCACCTTAAACCTATGCCCCCTAGTAATTGACCCCTCTACCCTGGGGAAAAGCCTCTGACTATCCACTCTGTCTATGCCCCTCCTAATTTTGTAGACCTCTATCAGGTCGCCCCTCAACCTCCGTCATTCCAGTGAGAACAAACCGAGTTTATTTAACCGCTCCTCATAGCTAATGCCCTCCATACCAGGCAACATCCTGGTAAATCTCTTCTGCACCCTCTCTAAAGCCTCCACATCATTCTGGTAGCGTGGCGTCCAAAATTTAACACTGTACTCCAAGTGTGCCACACGACCGTCATGGTCCCCCCCCCCCCCCCCCCCCCCCCCACACACCATCAGTGTCAGGAAAACAGTAGGTAAGGGGCAAGATATTGTGTTTCTCTCGGCGATCACACTGGAAGAAGCCGGCAATTTCTGCCAGCTAGCATCGCGGTGACGAAGCAATCTGTCTCTTGACAAAGCGCAGCGCACGCATCGGAAAGATAGGCACTAACCTTCGCCAAATAACACATCAGGCGAGGGGAAAAAACATCAAACTGAGCAGCAAAATCAAGAGGTTTATTTACAGGGGAGGTCTCCTCAGCATGTTCCTGTATGGCAGTAAAACCTGGATAAACTGCTGTATAAAACACTGGTTAGGCCACAGCTAGAGTATTGTGTACAGTCCTCGTCGCCACACTATAGGAAGGAGGTGATTGTACTGGAGAGGGTGCGGAGGAGATTCTCCAGGATGTTGCCCTGGGCTGGAGAGTTCCAGCTGTGAAGAGAGGCTGGTTAGACTGGGGTTGTTTTCCTCCAAGCAGAGAAGGCTGAGGGGGGACCTGATTGAGGGACACAGATAGGGTGGAAACTTTTCCCCTTAGTAAAATAACCAGGGGGCAGAGATTTAAGGGGGTTTAGAGGAGATTTGAGGAAAACCTTTTCACCCAGAGGGTGGTGGGAATCTGCAACTCGCTGCCTGAAAGGGGTGGTAGAGGCGGAAACCCTTGTGGTATTTAAGAAGCATTTAGATGAGCATTTGAAACACCGAAGCGAACAAGGCTAAATGGGATTAGGATAGGTGCTTGATGGCCGAACCAGGGACCCGGGTTCGATCACGGCCTTGGGTGACTGTCTGTGCGGTGTCTGCACGTTCTCCCCGTGTGTGCGTGGGTTTCCTCCGGGTGCTCCGGTTTCCTCCCACAGTCCAAAGATGTGCAGGTTAGGTGGATTGGCCAGGCTAAATTGTTCTTAGTGTCCAAAAAGGTTAGATGGGGTTACTGGATTACGGGGATAGGGTGAAGGTGTCGGCTTAAGTGGGGGGCTCTTTCCAAGGGCCGCTGCAGACTCGATGGGCCGAATGGCCTCCTTCTGCACTGTAAATTCTATGATTTAAACACTGCAGTGAAGTTACTGAGTGAACAGTTGGGTTTTTGTTTTCATGGCCCCCATTACTGAGATTAGCTTAATCTTCAACACCATCTTCCCAAACCTGCAACCTCTACCATCTAGAAGGATGTATGGGTATATCACCACCAAGCAGTTCCCCTCCAAGCCTCTCACCATCCATCCTGAACTGTCGCTGTTTCCAAATCCTGGAACCCCCCTCTAACAGCATTGTGGTTGTACCTACACCTCAGGGACTGCCGTGCTTCAAGATGGCGGCTCACCACCACCTTCCCAAGGGGCAATTAGGGATAGGCAATTAATGCCGGCCTAGACCATGAAATCAAAAAGAAAATGCTGAGATGATGTTTCTGTTTCCCCTCCTGAAGGAAACGGGAACGGAGCACGGTTTAAAAACACAGGGTCTGCTGTTTAAGATGGAGATGAGATGATATTTCTTCTCTAAGAGGGTGAATTGTGTTTGGAATGGTCTTCCCCAGAGAGCAGTGTAAGCAGGGTCGCTGGACATATTCACACAAAGTTAGGGTTTTGATTGACGAGGGACAGGCAGGAAAGTGGAGTTCAGATCCGCAGTTATTTTACTCACTGATGGAGTAGGCCTGAGGGGCCGACTCCTGACATTTCTCATGCAATGAATGTAAGAAATTGGTACATATGTTGGGCTAGATTCTATGTCATTGGCACTATGTTTCCACGCCGGCGTTAAAACTGTGGACTTTCACACCAGAAAAACTGGCGTCAAAAGGCCCCATAATCCCAGCCCCGCAGGGGGCTAGCAGCTTAAACCTAGCTGCTTTTGCTGCCGATACGGGCTGCACATGCGCACGGCGGCGGCCTCCAGCAGCCACACCGTGCTCCATGGTAGACTCGGACCGTTGAGCCGGACCCTGCAAATGGACCCCGGATTGCGCTCGACCCTGAACGCCCGCCAGCCCAAACATTTCCCGGCCGCGTATAAGGACCCCCTGCCCTCCGATTGGCCTGCCCCCTACCAGGGCAGCCGTGGATTGAGTCCACAGCCCCCACGCTAGTACTCCGACCGGCTGGACCACATTAGATCCACGCAGTCAGGGCTTTGGCTGGTCGGGGGCTGAGAATGGCGGGCGGGCCGCCAGCAATGGCCCCAAGTAGGTCCTAGGCGGCGCGGTGTACTTTTCGGGGCCTACAGAATGAGGGAATCGGCCCCGGTCCCGATTCCGTGTGGGGAAATGGATTCTCCGCCCCTGCGCTGGCTGCAATTTCAGCGTTGGGGTGTCGAGAATCCAGCCCGTGGTATTTTATATCTGTTGCAGTAATATTATTGAAGAATCTAGGTTAAGGTTTCCAAACACTATGGTTGCAGCTGTAATTAAGATGTCGTAAAAGTGAGATCATCATTCATCCCAACCAAAAATGAGTTTATAAAAAGAGGCTTAATGGATTTTTTCAATGATTGTTGGAGATTCCCTGGGGAGTAGATCATTTTAGCCACAGGGCTGAGTTCTCCGGCTGTTGCGATTCACTTTTCCAGCCAGCAGCGCAGCCCTGCCCATGGGTTTCCTAGCAGTGAGGAGTAGCTTCAATCGTTAAGCCCATTGACAAGCGGCGGGAAGACAGAACCCGGTCCCAGCGAAGGGCGCACTGCAGAGAAACACACGGCTGGGGAACTAGAGAATCCAGCCTGTTGCGTTTAGACTTGGGTAAGCAGGTCAGGGGATCTGAGTGAGATAAAGATGATGTAATTAATGAGAGGAGCCAGGTCTGTAGCAGGCAGTTGGGTTTTCCTGGGAGCTTTGCGCTGAGCTGTCGCTAAGCAAAAGGCTGTAAGGTTAAGCAGTAGTCTGACACATCTGCAAGGAATCGTCAAGGCTGTTTCCTCACAAGGTCTCTCTCTCTCCAAGGAGTCTTTCAAAGCAAACTATTCAAATGTACAGCAAGTATCTGTGTTTGCTAACTTTATTTACAAGTGGTTTTTGTCCTGTGAAGGTTTTGCTAGTCTGGAGATAGAGAAGGTATCAGTTCGGTGAAGCAGTGGCAAAGTGGTATTGTCACTGGACTAGTAAACCAAAAACCCAAGGTGATGGTTTGGGGACCCAGGTTCAAATCCCGCCACTGCAGATAGTGAAATTTGAATTCAATAAAAATCTGGAATTAAAAGTCTAATGGTGACCATGTGTCGATTGTCGTAAAAACCCATCTGGGTCACTGATGTCCTTTAGGGAGGTAAATCTGCCATCCTTACCCGGTCTGGCCCACATGTGACTCCAGACCCACAGCAATGTGGTTGCTCTTAACTACCCCCTCAAGGACAATTATGGATGGGCAATAATTGCTGGCTGAGCCAGCGATGGGCACAACCCATGAACAAATTTTTTTTTAAGTTAGAAGGGCAACACAGTGGTTAGCACTGTTGTTTTACAGCTCCAGGGTCCCAGGTTCGATTCCCGGCTGTCTGTGCGGAGTCTGCACGTTCTCCCCGTGTCTGCGTGGATTTCCTCCGGGTGCTCCAGTTTCCTCCCACAGTCCAAAGATGTGGTTAGGTGGATTGGCCACGATCAATCGCCCTTAGTGTCCAAAGCAAGTTGGGTGGGTTACGGGGATAGGGTGGAGGTGTGGGCTTAGGTAGGGTGCCCTTTCCAAGGGCCAATGCAGACTCAATGGGCCAAATGGCCTCCTTCTGCACTGTAAATTCGATGATGGCCCTGTGGGGAGGGAGTTTGTTTTTCCCGCAGATCGGGGCGCCCTTTAAAGATGGCGTCCTGATCTCTGCGCGGCCTGGCTTGAGGGCTCAGGCCCTGCCCCATCGGAGCCACGGTGAAACACACACCTAACAAAGTGTCAGAAGAACTGGACTAAACAATCTGGCCGTGCTCCTGGAGAGAAAAACAGCAGCTTTCAGTCAGAACCTGAAACTTTGTCATTTTTATCCGGGAAATTCCATCCGCCATGTTTCTACATGAACTGTATAAAACGCTGGTGAGGCCACAGCTGGATTGTATACAGAGTTCTGGTCACCGTTACGGGAAGGGATTCATTGCTCTGGAGAGAGAGAGCAGAGGAGATTCACAAGAATGTAGCCAGGGCTGGAAAATTGCAGCTATGAGGAGAGATTGGAGAGGCTGGGGTTGTTTCCATTAGAACAGAGAAGGCTGATGGGGTGACCTGATTGAGGTGTACAAATGATGAGGGGCTGAGACAGGAAAGACTTGTTTCCCCTGAGTTGAGGGGTCAATTACCAGGCGGCATAGAATAAAGATAATTGGGCGAAGGATTAAAGGGGACAAGAGGAAATGTTTTTTCACCAAAAGGTTTGAGTTCTCATGTTCTTCAACACTTCAGGTATCTCTTCCTCCATTTCTATACAGGGTCTCGGTGAGGCCACACTTGGAGTATTGTGGGCAGTTTTGGTCTCCTTCTCTGAGGAAGAATGTTCTTGCTCTCGAGGGAGTGCAGCAAAGGTTTACCAGACTGATTCCAGGGATGGCGGGACTGTCATTTGAGGAGAGATTGACTAGGTTGGGATTGTTCTCGCTGGAGTTCAGAAGAATGAGGGGGGGACCTCATAGAGACTTATAAAATTCTAACAGGACTGGACAGGGTAGATGCAGGGAAGATGTTACCAATGATGGGTGTGTCCAGAACCAGGGGTCACAGTCTGAGGATTCAGGGTAAACCATTTCGGAGAGATAAGGAGACATTTCTTCACACAAAGAGTGGTGAGCCTGTGGAATTCATTACCACAGGAAGTAGTTGATGCTAAAACATTGAATATATTCAAGAGGCAGCTGGATATAGCACTTGGGGAGAATGGGATCAAAGGCTATGGGGAGAAAGCAGGATTAGGCTATTGAGTTGGATGATCAGCCATGATGGTGATGAATGGCGGAGCGGCTCGAAGGGCCAAAAGGCCTCCTCCTGCCCCTACCTTCTATGCATCTTTGTATTCCTGTTCATAATTTTGAAATCAAATTTTCAAGGATGGTTAAAAAATAAGATTCGGGCAGGCAGAGCCGGAAGATCAGAGCAGGTTCGCAATGCAGTGAGGGATGAAGCCTGGAATTTCAAACTAGCTATAGAAGTATTTTGCACCAGGAAAGCGAGTCTAACCGGCAAGCGGAAATGAATGACTGAAATTAAATGTGGCTCGGAATGGTCCAGGGTGCTTGCCAGTTGGGTATCGCACCTGCCGCACTTACCTTGTACCTCCACATGAAAGTAGGTATGTTTACGCAGAATCTCGTTCTGCAAAGGCTGGATTGCACTCATGTAATAGAGACCGCTGTTGACCACTTCTAAGTTCTTCAGTAAGAGAGACCCAGACTCCATATCAAACTTCACACGCCGTTCAAAATAGGAATTGAAGGCCACAATATTACTGTAGGACGTGTGCTGAAGAATGAGCTGTTCAGTTTGTGGCCCCAGGTACTGCCAAGTGATCTTCAGGGTAGATATGTCCTTCATGGGTTCCAGCAGGGCAGAGGAACCGACAATTTGGATTATGTTGATTGGCTGAGGCATAATGTCTTCTTGTCCTGAAAGAGAGTAGTTAGTTGAGAGGAACATGGATTTACACAGAAGTGACATGATTTTTCACATAACTTAAAGGAAAAACGACCTGATTTATTAAAGGCTTATGAGCTTTAGCTGACAGGAGCGTGCAACAACCTCACTAACATATAGTACAAAGTGTAATGAAGCATTGCAAGTTGCTTCACAGGGACGTTATTAACCACTGAGTCACTGCCAGGGTGCCAGCAGTGCTGCCAGGCCGTCAGTGCCAGGGCCTGAGGGGGTGGGTGGATAATGCCCATGTCTGTGGGGGTCTACATTGTCCTTGGGGGGCGTTCGCACAGTGCCAGGGTCCCAGGTTCGATTCCCACTTGGGTTACTGTCTGTGTGGAGTCTGCATGTTCTCCCTGTGTTCCGGGTGCTCCGGTTTCCTCCCACAAGCCCCGAAAGAGGTCCTCAAGCACCCTTTCAAAATGGCGAACCATGTTTAACTAACTTGCTTGAGGTTTATTTGAAGAGGCAACAGAGAGGGTTGATGACAATAACGCGGTTGATTTGCGAGCATAGACTTCCAAAAGGCATTTGATAAAGGGCCACGCAAACGATTCGCGGGCAAAGTTGGAGCTCGGGATAAAAGAGACAGTGGGAACATGCATACAAAATTGGCAGACTGACAGGAAACAGCAGCAGCTAGTTTGCAGGCTGGAGAAGGCCTCATGTTTGCCTGCACTGAAATCCATTTGCTACAGTTTTGCCCATTCATTGAATCTATCAGTCTCCTTATAATTGTATGTTTCCATGGAGCTTGCAATGCTGTCATCAGCTGATCAAAATATATTGTTTTCTATTCCAAAGTGATAAATGAATATAGTTCTGGCCTCCGACAGGAGTAGTAGCTGCCCATTCACCCTGCACCATATCTCCTTGCAGTTCCCGGCTTGGGTCACTGTCTGTGCGGAGTCTGCACATTCTCCCCGTATCTGCGTGGGTTTCCTCCAAGTCCCGAATGACGTGCTGTTGGTGAATTGGACATTCTGAATTCTCCCTCTGTGTACCCGAACAGGCGCCGGAATGTGGCGACTAGGGGGCTTTTCACAGTAACTTCATTGCAGTGTTAATGTAGCCTTCTTGTGACAACAATAAAGGTTATTATATTTTAAAGGATGTCTCCTTCCAACAGAACTGAAAACGAAGTGAATTCTTTCCACCTCACATCACTTCCACCTACTTGAAGCTGCACCAACCTACCAGTTGACCCCTGTCGCTTTTCTGGTTTCTGATAAGCTTGCCCATCCTCTGTGTCCAGATCCATGTTAGGATCTGATCTCGCCCCATCATATTGGAAAGGTGGTGTCTCATTCCTTGCCGGAATGTATTCCCACAGCATCAAATCATCGCCGTAAAGCTCTCCTTCTGAAATCCAAGACAACAGCAAAGGAGAATGTTTGTCGGCAAACAGCGCTCCTTCTGTGAAACCTGTAATAACGAGAATGGTTGGGTTTAATAGGACACGATGTAGCAGCCTTACAAAAGGGATGATCGGGGTGATAACAATGCTGGACACCAGCAGCCATGAGGAGAGGTGAGATCAACTAAAGGTCATCCCATGGGCATCTCTGGGAATTGCAGCAGAACTTGGGATTTGTGGGCGGAAACACTCTTCCTCCCTCAATCCCTCCACATTATCCCTCTCCATACCTCACTCCCATCTCCCACCCTCAACACCCAATTCCCACTCATTCTCATCACGTTCTCCCCGTGTATGAGTGGGTTTCCTCCGGGTGCTCCGGTTTCCTCCCACAGTCGCGAAAGACGTGCTGTTCGGTGAACTTGGACATTGTGAATTCTCCCTCTGTACCCGAACAGGTGCCGGAATGTGGTGACTAGGGGCTTTTCACAGTAACTTCATTGCAGTGTTAATGTAAGCCTACTTGTGACAATAAAGACTATCATGCCTCTCCCTCTCTTGTTCCCCTCCTTCATTCCTCCCGATTACCCTCCCTCATTTCCAACCTCACTACCTCATTCCTTTCATATTCCTCTCCCTCACTCCTCTCCGTCCCTTATTCCTCATCCTCTCCCTCCATCTTCCCCCTCTCCATCCCTTCCTCTCTCCCCCCTTTCCCTACCTCCCTCTTCCTCCTCCACTCTCTCAATCCCCCGGCCCCCATCTCCCTCTGTTCCCCCCCTCCCCCTCCCTCACCTCCCCCTCCCCTCTCCCCCTCCCTTCCCTCTCCTCCTCCCCTCCCTCTTCTCCTCCTCCTCCCTTCCTCCGCCCCTCCCTCCCCCTCTCCCTCCCTTCCTCCCCCTCCCACCCCTCTCTCGCTGCTCCCTCTCTCTCCCTCCCTCCCTCCCACCCCTCTCTCTCTCCCTCCTCTCCTTTCTCCCTCTCCCTCCATCTCTCTCCCTCTCCTCCACTCTCTCTCTCTCTCTCCCTCCCTCCCTCCCTCTCTCCTCCCCTCTCTCTCTCCTCCCCTCTCTCTCTCCGTCCCCTCTCCCTCCCCCTCTCCCTCCCTCCCTCCCTCGCTCTCTCTCTCTCCCTCCCCTCTCTCCGTCCCCTCTCCCTCCCCCTCTCCCTCCCTCCCTCCCTCGCTCTCTCCCTCCATCCCTCTCTCTCTCCTTCCGTCTCTCTCTCCACCCCTCCCTCTCTCCCCCCTCCCTCTCTCTCTCTCTCTCCCCCCCCCCCTCTCTCTCCCTCCCTCTCTCTCTCTCCCTCCCCCTCTCTCTCCCTCCCCCTCTCTCTCTCCCTCCCCTCTCTCTCTTCCCTCCCCCTCTCTCCCTTCCCTCTCTCCGTCCCCTCTCCTCATCCCTTCTGCCTCCCCCTCTCTCTCTCCGTCCACTCTCCCTCCCTCCCCCTCCCTCCCTCCCTCTTCCCCCTACTCCCCCCTCTCCCTCCCTTCTCCCTCACCTCCCCCTCCCTCCCTCACCTCCCCCTCCCTCACCTCCCCCTCCCTCCCTCCCCTCCCCCACCCTCACCTCCCCCTCCCTCCTCCCCCTCCCTCACCCCTTCACTCGCTCCCTCACCTCCCCCTCCCCTCAACCTCCCTCTCCATCCATCCCTCTCCCCTCACCCTCCCTCCCTCACCCCCCTCTCCCTCCCTCGCACCCCTCTCCCTCCCTCACCCCCTCCCTCCCTCACCCCTCTCCCTCCCTCCCTCACTCACCCCTCTCCCTCCCTCCCTCACCCCTCTCCCTCCCTCCCTCACCCCTCTCCCTCCCTCCCTCCCCCCTCTCCCTCCCTCCCTCCCTCACCCCTCTCCCTCCCTCACCCCCTCCCTCACCCCCTCCCCGACTCCCTCACCCCCTCTCCCTCCCTCACCCCCTCCCCCCCACTCCCCCTCCCTCACCCCCTCTCCCTCCCCCCCTATCCCTCCCTCACCACCTCTCCCGCCCTCCCTCACCCCCTTCCCCCCTCCTCCCCCACCCCTCCTCCCCCCCCTCCTCCATCCCTCACACCCCCCCAGCCCTCCCTCACCCCCCTCTCCCTCCCTCCCCCCCCTCTCCCTCACCCCCTCCCCCTCTCCCGCCCTCCCTCACCCCCTCCTCCCCCACCCCCCCCCTCCCTCCCCCACCCTCCCTCACCCACTCTCCCTCACCCGCACCCACTCCCCTCCCTCACCCACCC
>NC_052158.1:1312390-1340570 GCF_902713615.1 Scyliorhinus canicula
GAAACACACACACTGGAATATTCCATTGTACACAGAAACACACACACTGGAATATTCCATTGTACACAGAAACACACACACTGGAATATTCCATTGTACACATGAAACACACACACTGGAATATTCCATTGTACACAGAAACACACACACTGGAATATTCCATTGTACACAGAAACACACACACTGGAATATTCCACTGTACACAGAAACACACACACTGGAATATTCCATTGTACACAGAAACACACACACTGGAATATTCCATTGTACACAGAAACACACACACTGGAATATTCCATTGTACACAGAAACACACACACTGGAATATTCCATTGTACACAGAAACACACACACTGGAATATTCCATTGTACACAGAAACACACACACTGGAATATTCCATTGTACACAGAAACACACACACTGGAATATTCCATTGTACACAGAAACACACACACTGGAATATTCCATTGTACACAGAAACACACACACTGGAATATTCCATTGTACACAGAAACACACACACTGGAATATTCCATTGTACACATGAAACACACACACTGGAATATTCCATTGTACACATGAAACACACACACTGGAATATTCCATTGTACACAGAAACACACACACTGGAATATTCCATTGTACACAGAAACACACACACTGGAATATTCCATTGTACACAGAAACACACACACTGGAATATTCCATTGTACACAGAAACACACACACTGGAATATTCCATTGTACACAGAAACACACACACTGGAATATTCCATTGTACACTGAAACACACACACTGGAATATTCCATTGTACACATGAAACACACACACTGGAATATTCCATTGTACACAGAAACACACACACTGGAATATTCCATTGTACACTGAAACACACACACTGGAATATTCCATTGTACACAGAAACACACACACTGGAATATTCCATTGTACACAGAAACACACACACTGGAATATTCCATTGTACACAGAAACACACACACTGGAATATTCCATTGTACACAGAAACACACACACTGGAATATTCCATTGTACACAGAAACACACACACTGGAATATTCCATTGTACACAGAAACACACACACTGGAATATTCCATTGTACACAGAAACACACACACTGGAATATTCCATTGTACACAGAAACACACACACTGGAATATTCCATTGTACACAGAAACACACACACTGGAATATTCCATTGTACACAGAAACACACACACTGGAATATTCCATTGTACACAGAAACACACACACTGGAATATTCCATTGTACACAGAAACACACACACTGGAATATTCCATTGTACACAGAAACACACACACTGGAATATTCCATTGTACACAGAAACACACACACTGGAATATTCCATTGTACACAGAAACACACACACTGGAATATTCCATTGTACACAGAAACACACACACTGGAATATTCCATTGTACACAGAAACACACACACTGGAATATTCCATTGTACACATGAAACACACACACTGGAATATTCCATTGTACACAGAAACACACACACTGGAATATTCCATTGTACACAGAAACACACACACTGGAATATTCCATGTACACAGAAACACACACACTGGAATATTCCATTGTACACTGAAACACACACACTGGAATATTCCATTGTACACTGAAACACACACACTGGAATATTCCATTGTACACAGAAACACACACACTGGAATATTCCATTGTACACAGAAACACACACACTGGAATATTCCATTGTACACTGAAACACACACACTGGAATATTCCATTGTACACTGAAACACACACTGGAATATTCCATTGTACACTGAAACACACACACTGGAATATTCCATTGTACACAGAAACACACACTGGAATATTCCATTGTACACTGAAACACACACACTGGAATATTCCATTGTACACTGAAACACACACACTGGAATATTCCATTGTACACTGAAACACACACACTGGAATATTCCATTGTACACAGAAACACACACACTGGAATATTCCATTGTACACAGAAACACACACACTGGAATGTTCCACTGTACACAGAAACACACACACTGGAATATTCCATTGTACACAGAAACACACACACTGGAATATTCCATTGTACACTGAAACACACAGTGGAATATTCCATTGTACACAGAAACACACACACTGGAATATTCCATTGTACACAGAAACACACACACTGGAATATTCCATTGTACACAGAAACACACACACTGGAATATTCCATTGTACACAGAAACACACACACTGGAATATTCCATTGTACACAGAAACACACACACTGGAATATTCCATTGTACACAGAAACACACACACTGGAATATTCCATTGTACACAGAAACACACACACTGGAATATTCCATTGTACACAGAAACACACACACTGGAATATTCCATTGTACACAGAAACACACACACTGGAATATTCCATTGTACACAGAAACACACACACTGGAATATTCCATTGTACACTGAAACACACACACTGGAATATTCCATTGTACACTGAAACACACACACTGGAATATTCCATTGTACACTGAAACACACACACTGGAATATTCCATTGTACACTGAAACACACACACTGGAATATTCCATTGTACACTGAAACACACACACTGGAATATTCCATTGTACACAGAAACACACACACTGGAATATTCCATTGTACACAGAAACACACACACTGGAATATTCCATTGTACACAGAAACACACACACTGGAATATTCCATTGTACACAGAAACACACACACTGGAATATTCCATTGTACACAGAAACACACACTGGAATATTCCATTGTACACAGAAACACACACACTGGAATATTCCATTGTACACAGAAACACACACACTGGAATATTCCATTGTACACAGAAACACACACACTGGAATATTCCATTGTACACAGAAACACACACACTGGAATATTCCATTGTACACAGAAACACACACACTGGAATATTCCATTGTACACAGAAACACACACACTGGAATATTCCATTGTACACAGAAACACACACACTGGAATATTCCATTGTACACAGAAACACACACACTGGAATATTCCATTGTACACAGAAACACACACACTGGAATATTCCATTGTACACAGAAACACACACACTGGAATATTCCATTGTACACAGAAACACACACACTGGAATATTCCATTGTACACAGAAACACACACACTGGAATATTCCATTGTACACAGAAACACACACACTGGAATATTCCATTGTACACAGAAACACACACACTGGAATATTCCATTGTACACAGAAACACACACACTGGAATATTCCATTGTACACAGAAACACACACACTGGAATATTCCATTGTACACAGAAACACACACACTGGAATATTCCATTGTACACAGAAACACACACACTGGAATATTCCATTGTACACAGAAACACACACACTGGAATATTCCATTGTACACTGAAACACACACACTGGAATATTCCATTGTACACAGAAACACACACACTGGAATATTCCATTGTACACAGAAACACACACACTGGAATATTCCATTGTACACAGAAACACACACACTGGAATATTCCATTGTACACAGAAACACACACGCTGGAATATTCCATTGTACACTGAAACACACACACTGGAATATTCCATTGTACACAGAAACACACACACTGGAATATTCCCTTGTACACAGAAACACACACACTGGAATATTCCATTGTACACTGAAACACACACAGTGGAATATTCCATTGTACACTGAAACACATGCTAGATTATTCCCCGTCACAGACCCAGAGACTGTAATCATTACCGGCCCTTTTAATTCCTCTGGACGTTGTTTTAAATGTAAGGCAGCCGTCAGAGAGGACGTTGGAGGAGGAATCCCAGCAAGACAATGTTGAAATATTCCATGTTCAATTATTGATGTCCTGCCTTCTCATTCTGTTGACAGAAGTGTTGGGTCCTCCGATAATCCTTCAGGATCCCAATCCGGCCACCTTGTTTGTGAACCTGAATTGCATTGTGAAAACCGGGGAAGCTTCCTCAATCCTCTGGCTGATTAAGGGAGAACCACTGGGAAACAAATCAATGTACCATCTGTCACAGGACAATCGAACATTGCGAATTGACACTGAGAACCATGAAGCCTGTCAGCAGTATACGTGTGTGATCAGGAACCAAGTCAGCGAGAACAGAAATTCCCGTTTACTCATCTTAGAAGGTAGGTTTGCTCATCATCCGAATCTCGTGCACAGGAAGACATTCTGACTGGGTGCCCGGCCGGGGATTTTAATCGGAGATTAACAGAGGTTTCAATTGGGGCAGCATGTTGGCCTAGTGGTTAGCACAACCGCCTCATGGCGCTGAGGTCCCAGGTTCAATCCTGGCTCTGGGTCACTGTCCGTGTGGAGTTTGCACATTCTCCCCATGTCTGCGTGGGTTTCACCCCCACAGCCCAAAAATGTGCAGAGTAGGTGGATTGGCCACGCTAAATTGCCCCTTAATTGGAAAAAATAATTGGGTCATCTAAATTTATAAAAAAAAACAGAGGTTTCAATTTGTAATACAAATCTGTTTGAAGCAGCGTGATCGGCAGAATATCCGAATTAGAGATCACGGGCAGGGCTCCCCATCCAGTGACGCTGGAATCGCCATGCACGTTGGGGAGGAGAATTGTGCGTCAGTCGGACAAAAATCAATGCCGGCGCTGGCCGCCCAATGGAATGCCGTGCTCTGGCGCCTCGACGGTGGCTTAATGCATTCTACTCCGCACAATCAGTGAACGGCATTGGCATATCATTGATGGGCCCGGTATTCTCCAGGGCTCCCGTGACGCTCCGCCTTCGCCAGGAGGAATTACCCCTGGCGAGGTTCACTTGTGGTATTTCAAACTGGGAAAACCGGCGCCGTGGTTGCCGAGGGAGGGAGAGGAGGTTGGACATGTTGGCAATAGCACAGCTGTCGGCTGCTGGTCCTGCCCCCTGGCGGGGCTGGTTGGGAGTGATGGTGTCTGCCAGGGCCAGAGGGAGTAGCGGGAGTTGACCAAGGGATGGGCATGGGCCATGTGATTGGGGGACACACCCCCACCCGCCGGGAACCGGGGTCGGGGCATCCAGGCACGGACCGCACCGCAGCCTGGGTGGCAGCCACCTTGCTGTGCACCCCACTGACCACCCACCATTGCCTGTTGTTAAGCAGAACGACACCGGCCATATGGGTGCCCCCCTCACCCCCCCGCTTTAGGCCTCGTGCAACGCCCGCCATTCGATGACCCGACGGACTGAGCGCGTCATGGAAGATTCCGGCTGAGCGGGGGGGGGGGGGGGGGGCGTATGGTATATCTGCTGGATCGTTGGGCACCTGGAACCACTGGGGTTTGGGGGAGAACACCCGCTCCCGGTGGCCATCACGGTGACATGGCCCTGAACCTCTTTGCCACCTTAAAGGTGGCCAGTGGGGACCTGTCTGGGGTCTCGCAGACCTCACTGCACAGATAGATCCCCGCTGTATCGGAGGCCCATCCTGCCCATCCTGCCCATCCTGCCCATTCTGCCCATCCTGCCCATTCTGCCCATCCTGCCCATCCTGCCCATTCTGCCCATCCTGCCCATTCTGCCCTTTCTGCCCTTTCTGCCCATCCTGCCCTTTCTGCCCATTCTGCCCATTCTGCCCATTCTGCCCTTTCTGCCCATTCTGCCCATTCTGCCCTTTCTGCCCATCCTGCCCATCCTGCCCATTCTGCCCATCCTGCCCATCCTGCCCATTCTGCCCATCCTGCCCATTCTGCCCATCCTGCCCATCCTGCCCATCCTGCCCATTCTGCCCATCCTGCCCATCCTGCCCTTTCTGCCCTTTCTGCCCATCCTGCCCATTCTGCCCATTCTGCCCTTTCTGCCCATTCTGCCCATTCTGCCCATTCTGCCCTTTCTGCCCATCCTGCCCTTTCTGCCCATCCTGCCCTTTCTGCCCATCCTGCCCTTTCTGCCCATCCTGCCCTTTCTGCCCATCCTGCCCATTCTGCCCTTTCTGCCCTTTCTGCCCATTCTGCCCATTCTGCCCTTTCTGCCCATTCTGCCCATCCTGCCCATCCTGCCCATTCTGCCCTTTCTGCCCATCCTGCCCATTCTGCCCTTTCTGCCCATCCTGCCCATTCTGCCCTTTCTGCCCTTTCTGCCCATCCTGCCCTTTCTGCCCATCCTGCACAATGTATCAGCTTCAGTGTGGACTGGGTCCACCAGGTTGCCTGACAGCGGAATTCACCGCCAAGGGTCAGAGGGTAATCGATGAAATGCACCTCTTTTGGGCTGCAGGGGTCATCCTCTGAGGTCATGGCTGATAACGCCTATCCAGAGACCACAGCCCAACAGGGAAACCCGATACAACACTGCCCATACCAGGAGCAGGGCCGTGATTGGGCGGTGCATTGGCATCCTGACGATGTGGTTCAGGTGCCTGGCCCACTCCTGGAGAAGCCTCTCTTGGAGGTGCTCTCCAGTGTAGCGCGAGGAGACTCTCCCACATCGTAGCGGCCTGCTGCGTCCTCCACAACATCATGCGGCAGAGGGGCCACGTACTGGAGGAGGGGGATGGATGCCAGGCCCCATCCGATGAGGAGGATCTGGAGGAGGACCTGGATGGACAGGATATGGGGCCCGGGCCGGCACAGAAAGGTCGCACAAGGTGTACGCCCGGGCCGACACTCTAATCTCCTCCAGGTTCTGGCTGGCCTAGTGGCCCAGTCCAGCCCAGCCCAGCTCAGCCCAGCCCAGCCCAGCCCAACCCAGCCCAGCCCAACCCAGCCCAACCCAGCCCAACCCAGCCCAGCCCAACCCAACCCAGCCCAGCCCAGCCCAGCCCAGCCCAGCTCAGCCCAGCCCAGCTCAGCCCAGCCCAGTCCAGCCCAGCCCGGCCCGGCCCAGCCCAGCCCGGCCCAGCTCAGCCCAGTCCAGCCCAGCCCAACCCAGCCCAACCCAGCCCAGCCCAGCCCAGCCCAGCCCAGCCCAGCCCATCCCAGCCCAGCCCAACCCAGCGCAGCCCAGCCCAACCCAGCCCAGCCCAGCCTGACCCAGCCCAGCCTGCCCAGCCCAGCCCAGCCCAGCCCGGCCCAGCCCAACCCAGCCCGGCCCGGCCCGGCCCAGCCCAGCCCAGCCCAGCCCAGCTCAGCCCAGCCCAGCTCAGCCCAGCCCAGTCCAGCGCAGCCCAGCCCGGCCCAGCCCAGCCCAGCCCAGCCCGGCCCGGCCCAGCCCGCCCAGCCCAACCCAGCCCGGCCCAGCCCGGCCCAGCCCAGCCCAGCCCAGCCCAGCCCAGCCCAGCTCAGCCCAGCCCAGCCCAGTCCAGCGCAGCCCAGCCCGGCCCAGCCCAGCCCAGCCCAGCCCAGCCCAACCCAACCCAGCCCGACCCAGCCCAGCCCGGCCCAGCCCAGCCCAGCCCAGCCCGGCCCAGCCCGACCCAGCCCAGCTCAGCCCAACCCAGCCCAGCCCAGCCCGACCCAACCCAGCCCGGCCCAGCCCGGCCCAGCCCGACCCAGCCCAGCTCAGCCCAACCCAGCCCAGCCCAGCCCGACCCAACCCAGCCCGGCCCAGCCCGACCCAGCCCGACCCAGCCCGGCCCAGCCCGACCCAACCCAGCCCGGCCCAGCCCGACCCAGCCCAGCCCAGCCCAGCCCAACCCAACCCAGCCCGGCCCAGCCCGACCCAGCCCAGCCCAGCCCAGCCCAACCCAACCCAGCCCGGCACAGCCCAGCCCAGCCCAGCCCAGCCCAGCCCAACCCAACCCAGCCCGGCCCAGCCCGACCCAGCTCAGCCCGGCCCAGCCCAGCCCAGCCCGACCCAGCCCAGCCCGGCCCAGCCCGACCCAGCCCAGCTCAGCCCAACCCAGCCCAGCCCAGCCCGACCCAACCCAGCCCAGCCCAGCCCGACCCAGCCCAGCCCAGCCCGGCCCAGCCCAGCCCAACCCAGCCCAGCCCAGCCCGACCCAACCCAGCCCGGCCCAGCCCGACCCAGCCCAACCCAGCCCAGCCCAGCCCGACCCAACCCAGCCCGGCCCAGCCCGACCCAGCCCAACCCAGCCCAGCCCAGCCCGACCCAGCCCAGCCCGGCCCAGCCCGACCCAGCCCAGCCCGGCCCAGCCCGACCCAGCCCGACCCAGCCCAGCTCAGCCCAACCCAGCCCAGCCCAACCCAACCCAGCCCAGCCCAGCCCAGCCCAGCCCAGCCCAGCCCAACCCAGCCCAGCCCAGCCCAGCCCAGCCCAGCCCGACCCAGCCCAGCCCAGCCCAGCCCCAGCCCAGCTCAGCCCAGCCCAGCCCAGTCCAGCCCAGCCCAGCCCAGCCCAGCCTGACCCAGCCCAGCCTGACCCAGCCCAGCCCAGCCCAGCCCAGCCCAGCCTGACCCAGCCCAGCCCAGCCCAGCCCGCCCAGCCCAGCCCAGCCAAGCCCAGCTCAGCCCGACCCAGCCCAGCCCAGCCCGACCCCAACCCAGCCCGGCCCAGCCCGACCCAGCCCAGCTCAGCCCAACCCAGCCCAGCCCAGCCCGACCCAACCCAGCCCGGCCCAGCCCGACCCCAGCCCAACCCAGCCCAGCCCAGCCCGACCCAGCCCAGCCCGGCCCAGCCCGACCCAGTCCAGCCCGGCCCAGCCCGACCCAGCCCGACCCAGCCCAGCCCAGCCCAGCCCGACCCAGCCCAGCCCGACCCCAGCCCGACCCAACCCAGCCCGGCCCAGCCCGACCCAGCCCGACCCAGCCCAGCCCAGCCCGACCCAACCCAGCCCGGCCCAGCCCGACCCAGCCCAGCCCAGCCCAGCCCAGCCCAACCCAACCCAGCCCGGCCCAGCCCGACCCAGCCCAGCCCAGCCCAGCCCAGCCCAACCCAACCCAGCCGGCCCAGCCCGACCCAGCCCAGCCCGGCCCAGCCCAGCCCAGCCCGACCCAGCCCAGCCCGGCCCAGCCCGACCCAGCCCAGCTCAGCCCAACCCAGCCCAGCCAGCCCGACCCAACCCAGCCCGGCCCAGCCCGGCCCCAGCCCGCCCCAGCCCAGCTCAGCCCAACCCAACCCAGCCCAGCCCGACCCAACCCCAGCCCAGCCCAGCCCAGCCCAGCCCGACCCAACCCAGCCCGGCCCAGCCCGACCCAGCCCAACCCAGCCCAGCCCAGCCCGACCCAGCCCAGCCCGGCCCAGCCCGACCCAGTCCAGCCCAGCCCAGCCCAGCCCAGCCCAGCCCGGCCCAGCCCGACCCAGCCCGACCCAGCCCAGCCCAGACCGACCCAGCCAGCCCAGCCCAGCCCAGCCCAGCCCAGCCCAGCCCAGCCCAGCCCGGCCTGCCAGATAGTACCCCCCGGGTTACCCCTGG
This sequence comes from Scyliorhinus canicula, assembly GCF_902713615.1. Classification (NCBI taxonomy): domain Eukaryota; kingdom Metazoa; phylum Chordata; class Chondrichthyes; order Carcharhiniformes; family Scyliorhinidae; genus Scyliorhinus; species Scyliorhinus canicula. Next base: position 1,321,785 of record NC_052158.1, read on the forward strand.
CTACCCCCCATCAACCCCCCAGCCTTCGCGGACGCCCCCTCCACCCCCCACCCCCGGCCAGCAGCTCCCGCCCGACTGTGGAGGTGCTGAACACAGTCCGCAGCTAGGCCGGGGTCCCGACCGCTGAGACCACACGTCAACCGCGCGGATGGGAACTCGGGCCATCGATGAGAGGGCCTTCCGGTGACAGCCTGAGGCCATCCCATTTCGGAGGGGGTGGAGGGTACAAATCCCGTGTCAAACAGGCGCCGCCCCGATTTTGGCATCAGAAAGGATTCTCCGCCCGATCACCGATTACTAAATTGGCGCTGAGTAACGGTGAATCACGCCCCGCATGTCACATTTCCCACTCAATGTGCTTTTTGCCAACACAGGATAATAGGCGACCCTTGCCTCCGCGCTCATATATCCTGCACGCTTGTCAGGAAAGAAAGGCAATAGCATGAAATCCACCGTATAATCACAAGGGAATAAAGTTCAGGATTATTGATGAGCAGTCGAGTAATAGCACCATCCATTGAGCTCGGAAAGGCCAAAGCATTGAACAAAGAGCCTTCACATCTGCCACGCCATCGTCTCCCTGCCCAGACAGCAAGGACACTCGGCTCGGGCCGCAGGGGACAAAGCCACACATCCAAACCACCACCGTCCCCTCAGAGTGCGCATCGAGGGCAAAACAAAATAAGACCAGTGGTTGGGGTCCCCGGCCAACCCCAGGCTTCAAAGACCGGCTGTGGTGTATTCAGAATATTCTCTTCAGAAAATTTTTGCTTTTCACCAAAGTGAGAAATGAAATGAAATGCAATGAAAGTCGCTTATTGTCACAAAATCCTGGACCCCAGAGGCGAGATAATCACCCAGGACGTAATTCGTGATGGCTGCCATCGACCCGATGTGGGCAACACACGGAGGCATTGGCACGCTCACTGCGCACCAGGCCCATCGTCCCGATGTGGGCAACACACTGAGGCATCGGCACGCTCACTGCGAGCTCGGCCCATCGTCCCGATGTGGACAACACACTGAGGCGTCGGCACGCTCACTGCGAGCTCGGCCCATCTCCCCGATGTGGACAACACACTGAGGCATCGGCACGCTCACTGCGAGCTCGGCCCATCGTCCCGATGTGGGCAACACACGGAGGCATCGACACGCTCACTGCGAGCTCGGCCCATCGTCCCGATGTGGGCAACAAGCGGAGACATGGACACGCTCACTGCGAGCTCGGCCCATTGCCCCGATGTGGGCAACACACGGAGGCATCGGCACGCTCACTGCGAGCTAGGCCCATCGCCCCGATGTGGACAACACACTGAGGCATCGGCACGCTCACTGCGCGCCAGGCCCATCGCCCCGATGTGGGCAACACACTGAGGCATGGACACGCTCACTGCGAGCTCGGCCCATCGTCCTGATGTGGACAACACACTGAGGCATCGGCACGCTCACTGTGAGCTAGGCCCATCGTCCCGATGTGGGCAACACACTGAGGCATGGACACGCTCACTGCGAGCTCGGCCCATCGTCCTGATGTGGGCAACACACGGAGGCATCGGCACGGTCACTGCGAGCTGGGCCCATCGTCCCGATGTGGACAACACACGGAGGCATGGACACGCTCACTGCGAGCTCGGCCCATCGTCCCGATGTGGGCAACACACGGAGGCATCGGCACGCTCACTGCGAGCTCGGCCCATCGTCCCGATGTGGACAACACACAGAGGCATCGGCACGCTCACTGCGAGCTCGGCCCATCGTCCCGATGTGGACAACACACTGAGGCATCGGCACGCTCACTGCGAGCTCGGCCCATCGTCCCGATGTGGACAACACACGGAGACATGGACACGCTCACTGCGAGCTGGGCCCATCGTCCCGATGTGGGCAACACACGGAGGCATCGGCACGCTCACTGCGAGCTCGGCCCATCGTCCCGATGTGGACAACACACGGAGACATGGACACGCTCACTGCGAGCTCGGCCCATCGTCCCGATGTGGACAACACACTGAGGCATCGGCACGCTCACTGCGAGCTAGGCCCATCGTCCCGATGTGGGCAACACACTGAGGCATCGGCACGCTCACTGTGAGCTCGGCCCATCGTCCCGATGTGGGCAACACACGGAGGGATGGACACGCTCACTGCGAGCTCTGCCCATCGTCCCGATGTGGACAACACACGGAGGCATCGGCACGCTCACTGCGAGCTAGGCCCATCGTCCCGATGTGGGCAACACACTGAGGCATCGGCACGCTCACTGCGCGCCAGGCCCATCGTCCCGATGTGGACAACACACTGAGGCATCGGCACGCTCACTGTGAGCTAGGCCCATCGTCCCGATGTGGGCAACACACGGAGGCATCGACACGCTCACTGCGAGCTCGGCCCATCGCCCCGATGTGGGCAACACACGGAGGCATCGGCACGCTCACTGCGAGCTCGGCCCATCATCTCGATGTGGGCAACACACGGAGGCATCGGCACGCTCACTGCGAGCTCGGCCCATCGTCCCGATGTGGACAACACACTGAGACATGGACACGCTCACTGCGAGCTCGGCCCATCATCCCGATGTGGACAACACACGGAGGCATCGGCACGCTCACTGCGAGCTCGGCCCATCGCCCCGATGTGGACAACACACGGAGGCATGGACACGCTCACTGCGAGCTAGGCCCATCGCCCCGATGTGGGCAACACACTGAGGCATCGGCACGCTCACTGCGCACCAGGCCCATCGCCCCGATGTGGACAACACACTGAGGCATCGGCACGCTCACTGCGAGCTCGGCCCATCGTCCCGATGTGGACAACACACTGAGGCATCGGCACGCTCACTGCGAGCTCGGTCTATCGTCCCGATGTGGACAACACACGGAGGCATCGGCACGCTCACTGCGAGCTCGGCCCATCGTCCCGATGTGGACAACACACGGAGGCATGGACACGCTCACTGCGAGCTAGGCCCATCGTCCCGATGTGGACAACACACTGAGGCATCGGCACGCTCACTGCGAGCTAGGCCCATCGTCCCGATGTGGGCAACACACTGAGGCATGGACACGCTCACTGCGAGCTCGGCCCATCATCCCAATGTGGGCAACACACGGAGGCATCGGCACGCTCACTGCGAGCTAGGCCCATCGTCCCGATGTGGGCAACACACTGAGGCATCGGCACGCTCACTGCGCACCAGGCCCATCGCCCCGATGTGGACAACACACGGAGACATGGACACGCTCACTGCGAGCTCGGCCCATCGTCCCGATGTGGACAACACACTGAGGCATCGGCACGCTCACTGCGAGCTCGGCCCATCGTCCCGATGTGGACAACACACTGAGGCATCGGCACGCTCACTGCGAGCTAGGCCCATCGTCCCGATGTGGACAACACACGGAGACATGGACACGCTCACTGCGAGCTCGGCCCATCGTCCCGATGTGGGCAACACACGGAGACATGGACACGCTCACTGCGAGCTAGGCCCATCGTCCCGATGTGGACAACACACGGAGACATGGACACGCTCACTGCGAGCTCGGCCCATCGTCCCGATGTGGACAACACACTGAGGCATCGGCACGCTCACTGCGAGCTCGGCCCATCTCCCCGATGTGGGCAACACACTGAGGCGTGGACACGCTCACTGCGAGCTCGGCCCATCGTCCCGATGTGGACAACACACTGAGGCATCGGCACGCTCACTGCGAGCTCGGCCCATCGTCCCGATGTGGACAACACACTGAGGCGTCGGCACGCTCACTGCGAGCTCGGCCCATCGTCCCGATGTGGACAACACACGGAGGCGTCGGCACGCTCACTGCGAGCTAGGCCCATCGTCCCGATGTGGACAACACACTGAGGCATCGGCACGCTCACTGCGAGCTCGGCCCATCGTCCCGATGTGGACAACACACGGAGGCATCGGCACGCTCACTGCGCACCAGGCCCATCATCCCGATGTGGACAACACACGGAGGCATCGGCACGCTCACTGCGAGCTCGGCCCATCGTCCAGATGTGGACAACACACGAAGGGATGGACACGCTCACTGCGCACCAGGCCCATCGTCCCGATGTGGACAACACACGGAGGGATGGACACGCTCACTGCGCACCAGGCCCATCGTCCCGATGTGGACAACACACTGAGGCATCGGCACGCTCACTGCGAGCTCGGCCCATCGTCCCGATGTGGACAACACACTGAGGCATCGGCACGCTCACTGCGAGCTCGGCCCATCGTCCCGATGTGGACAACACACTGAGGCATCGGCACGCTCACTGTGAGCTGGGCCCATCGTCCCGATGTGGACAACACACTGAGGCATGGACACGCTCACTGTGAGCTCGGCCCATCTTCCCGATGTGGGCAACACACTGAGGCATCGGCACGCTCACTGCGAGCTAGGCCCATCGTCCCGATGTGGACAACACACGGAGGCATCGGCACGCTCACTGCGCACCAGGCCCATCGTCCCGATGTGGACAACACACTGAGGCATGGACACGCTCACTGCGAGCTCGGCCCATCGTCCCGATGTGGACAACACACTGAGGCATGGACACGCTCACTGCGAGCTCGGCCCATCGTCCCGATGTGGGCAACACACGGAGACATGGACACGCTCACTGCGAGCTAGGCCCATCATCCCGATGTGGACAACACACTGAGGCATCGACACGCTCACTGCGAGCTCGGCCCATTGTCCCGATGTGGACAACACACGGAGGGATGGACACGCTCACTGCGAGCTAGGCCCATCGTCCCGATGTGGACAACACACGGAGGGATGGACACGCTCACTGCGAGCTCGGCCCATCGTCCCGATGTGGGCAACACACTGAGGCATCGGCACGCTCACTGCGAGCTAGGCCCATCGTCCCGATGTGGGCAACACACTGAGGCATCGGCACGCTCACTGCGAGCTCGGCCCATCGTCCCGATGTGGACAACACACGGAGGCATCGGCACGCTCACTGCGCACCAGGCCCATCGTCCCGATGTGGACAACACACGGAGGCATCGGCACGCTCACTGCGAGCTCGGCCCATCGTCCCGATGTGGACAACACACGGAGGCATCGGCACGCTCACTGCGAGCTCGGCCCATCGTCCCGATGTGGACAACACACGGAGGCATCGGCACGCTCACTGCGAGCTCGGCCCATCGCCCCGATGTGGACAACACACTGAGGCATCGGCACGCTCACTGCGCACCAGGCCCATCGTCCCGATGTGGACAACACACTGAGGCATCGGCACGGTCACTGCGAGCTCTGCCCATCGTCCCGATGTGGGCAACACACTGAGGCATCGGCACGCTCACTGCGAGCTCGGCCCATCGTCCCGATGTGGACAACACACGGAGGCATCGGCACGCTCACTGCGCACCAGACCCATCGTCCCGATGTGGGCAACACACTGAGGCATGGACACGCTCACTGCGAGCTCGGCCCATCGTCCCGATGTGGACAACACACGGAGGCATCGGCACGCTCACTGCGAGCTCGGCCTATCGTCCCGATGTGGACAACACACTGAGGCATGGACACGCTCACTGCGAGCTCGGCCCATCGCCCCGATGTGGGCAACACACTGAGGCATGGACACGCTCACTGCGAGCTCGGCCCATCGCCCCGATGTGGGCAACACACTGAGGCATGGACACGCTCACTGCGAGCTCGGCCCATCTCCCCGATGTGGGCAACACACGGAGGGATGGACACGCTCACTGCGCACCAGGCCCAACGTCCCGATGTGGACAACACACGGAGGCATCGGCACGCTCACTGCGAGCTCGGCCCATCGTCCCGATGTGGGCAACACACGGAGGCATCGGCACGCTCACTGCGAGCTAGGCCCATCGTCCCGATGTGGACAACACACGGAGGCATCGGCACGCTCACTGCGAGCTAGGCCCATCGTCCCGATGTGGACAACACACGGAGGCATGGACACGCTCACTGCGAGCTAGGCCTATCGTCCCGATGTGGACAACACACTGAGGCATCGGCACGCTCACTGCGCACCAGGCCCATCATCCCGATGTGGACAACACACGGAGGCATGGACACGCTCACTGCGAGCTCTGCCCATCGTCCCGATGTGGACAACACACGGAGGGATGGACACGCTCACTGCGAGCTCGGCCCATCGTCCCGATGTGGACAACACACTGAGGCATCGGCACGGTCACTGCGAGCTCGGCCCATCGTCCCGATGTGGACAACACACTGAGACATCGGCACGGTCACTGCGAGCTCGGCCCATCGTCCCGATGTGGGCAACACACTGAGGCGTGGACACGCTCACTGCGAGCTCGGCCTATCGTCCCGATGTGGACAACACACTGAGGCATGGACACGCTCACTGCGAGCTCGGCCCATCGTCCCGATGTGGGCAACACACTGAGGCATGGACACGCTCACTGCGAGCTCGGCCCATCATCACGATGTGGGCAACACACGGAGGCATCGGCACGCTCACTGCGAGCTCGGCCCATCATCACGATGTGGGCAACACACGGAGGCATCGGCACGCTCACTGTGAGCTCGGCCCATCGTCCCGATGTGGGCAACACACTGAGGCGTCGGCACGGTCACTGTGAGCTCGGCCCATCGCCCCGATGTGGACAACACACTGAGGCGTCGGCACGCTCACTGCGCACCAGGCCCATCGTCCCGATGTGGGCAACACACGGAGGCATCGGCACGCTCACTGCGAGCTCGGCCCATCGTCCCGATGTGGACAACACACGGAGGGATGGACACGCTCACTGCGAGCTAGGCCCATCGTCCCGATGTGGACAACACACTGAGGCATCGGCACGCTCACTGCGCGCTCGGCCCATCGCCCCGATGTGGACAACACACGGAGGCATCGGCACGCTCACTGCGAGCTCGGCCCATCTTCCCGATGTGGACAACACACGGAGGGATGGACACGCTCACTGCGAGCTCGGCCCATCATCCCGATGTGGACAACACACGGAGGCATGGACACGCTCACTGCGCACCAGGCCCATCGTCCCGATGTGGGCAACACACGGAGGCATCGGCACGCTCACTGCGCACCAGGCCCATCGTCCCGATGTGGACAACACACGGAGACATGGACACGCTCACTGCGAGCTCGGCCCATCGCCCCGATGTGGACAACACACGGAGGCATCGGCACGCTCACTGCGCACCAGGCCCATCGTCCCGATGTGGGCAACACACTGAGGCATCGGCACGCTCACTGCGAGCTAGGCCCATCGTCCCGATGTGGACAATACACTGAGGCATCGGCACGGTCACTGCGAGCTGGGCCCATCGTCCCGATGTGGGCAACACACTGAGGCATCGGCACGCTCACTGCGAGCTCGGCCCATCGTCCCGATGTGGACAACACACGGAGACATGGACACGCTCACTGCGAGCTCGGCCCATCGTCCCGATGTGGACAACACACGGAGGGATGGACACGCTCACTGCGAGCTCGGCCCATCGTCCCGATGTGGACAACACACTGAGGCATGGACACGCTCACTGCGAGCTCGGCCCATCGTCCCGATGTGGACAACACACGGAGACATGGACACGCTCACTGCACACCAGGCCCATCGTCCCGATGTGGGCAACACACTGAGGCATGGACACGCTCACTGCGAGCTCGGCCCATCGTCCCGATGTGGGCAACACACTGAGGCATCGGCACGCTCACTGCGAGCTCGGCCCATCGTCCCGATGTGGACAACACACTGAGGCATGGACACGCTCACTGCGAGCTCGGCCCATTGTCCCGATGTGGACAACACACTGAGGCATGGACACGCTCACTGCGAGCTAGGCCCATCGCCCCGATGTGGGCAACACACTGAGGCATCGGCACGCTCACTGCGAGCTCGGCCCATCGTCCCGATGTGGACAACACACGGAGACATGGACACGCTCACTGCGAGCTCGGCCCATCGTCCCGATGTGGACAACACACTGAGGCATCGGCACGCTCACTGCGAGCTAGGCCCATCGTCCCGATGTGGGAAACACACTGAGGCATCGGCACGCTCACTGCGCACCAGGCCCATCGTCCCGATGTGGACAACACACTGAGGCATCGGCACGCTCACTGCTAGCTAGGCCCATCGCCCCGATGTGGGCAACACACGGAGGCATCGGCACGCTCACTGCGAGCTAGGCCCATCGTCCCGATGTGGGCAACACACGGAGGCATCGGCACGCTCACTGCGCACCAGACCCATCGTCCCGATGTGGGCAACACACTGAGGCATGGACACGCTCACTGCGAGCTCGGCCCATCGTCCCGATGTGGACAACACACGGAGGCATCGGCACGCTCACTGCGAGCTAGGCCCATCGGACCGATGTGGACAACACACGGAGGCATCGGCACGGTCACTGCGAGCTCGGCCCATCGTCCCGATGTGGGCAACACACTGAGGCATCGGCACGCTCACTGCGAGCTAGGCCCATCGTCCCGATGTGGACAACACACGGAGACATGGACACGCTCACTGCGAGCTCGGCCCATCGTCCCGATGTGGGCAACACACGGAGACATGGACACGCTCACTGCGAGCTCGGCCCATCGTCCCGATGTGGACAACACACTGAGGCATGAACACGCTCACTGCGAGCTCGGCCCATCACGACGATGTGGACAACACACTGAGGCATCGGCACGCTCACTGCGAGCTCGGCCCATCGTCCCGATGTGGACAACACACTGAGGCATCGGCACGCTCACTGCGAGCTCGGTCCATCGTCCCGATGTGGGACAACACACTGAGGCATCGGCACGCTCACTGCGAGCTCGGCCCATCGTCCCGATGTGGACAACACACTGAGGCATCGGCACGCTCACTGCGAGCTAGGCCCATCGTCCCGATGTGGACAACACACGGAGGCATCGGACACGCTCACTGCGAGCTAGGCCCATCGTCCCGATGTGGACAACACACTGAGGCATCGGCACGCTCACTGCGAGCTCGGCCCATCGTCCCGATGTGGACAACACACGGAGGCATCGGCACGCTCACTGCGAGCTAGGCCCATCGTCCCGATGTGGGCAACACACGGAGGCATCGGCACGCTCACTGCGAGCTCGGCCCATCGTCCCGATGTGGGACAACACACTGAGGCGTGGATACGCTCACTGTGAGCTCGGCCCATCGTCCCGATGTGGACAACACACTGAGGCGTGGACACGCTCACTGCCCACTAGGCCACGCCCCAGCCGCCTCTGACCGCCTCAATCAAACAAGGATTCTCTGATTTTACTCAGCCCCTCATTATCTTCCAGGGACATAGTACAAGACACACACCCCAAAAATAAGTCATTATGGGATGTGCCTTAGGATAAAATAAAGGATTAATAAGCAAGGAGAATCAGAGCTAACAAAGATGCAGCTGCTCCCATGGTCAGATCACGTGACCCCCCCCCCCCCCCCCCCCCACCCCGATTAACAATGGGGGGTCGGGTGAAAGATTATAGAAATGTGGGGTTGAGGTTAAACTCAGATCAGCCAAGATCTGATTGAATGGGGAAGGAGGCTTGAGGGGCTGAATGGCCTCCTCTTGCTCCTATTTCATATGTTGGTAACAAAAGAAATGAATGAGAGGCGACAAGGGAGAGGTTTAAATTGGAGTGGGGAATAACGTCTGCTGCCTTCACATTACACTGGGCTGGGAAGTAGATTTCCGTGATTTGTATTCGGATAGATTGATATCACTTTCCTGTTTCAGGTTTGCTGTTGCTCCATGAGTTCTCTCTTGTGGCATCGACCATTGCTGTAGTTAGCTCAACAACATCCTACGCTGCAGCAATTTTCATTCTCTTTTTCGCCCTGGATACCTACAGAGGTAAAGGAAAAGATGCTTTCTGTGTAATCCCGTTACATCACGAGGCGATACACTTTGCAGTATTCAGCAGAACCTTGAGCTGACTGAGACCCAGTGAAATGATCGTCTATTTGTTTGTGTTTCCAGTTCACAAGAGGCACGTGCAGCTGACTGCTGCTTTTGTCTTTTCCCAAATTACCGCCTTTATCTCCGTGCTGATTGCATCCCTGTTGTGTCTACTTGATCCAGGTGAGTGTGCAAGTTAATTCACACATCAGTTACGTTTCAACTCCATTCACCGGACAGAAACACCGGAAAGGCTGGAAGAGAGCACAGACCCGGCAACCCACCTTCCTGTTGTCCTCCAGTAACTGTGAAAGGAGTGTCAATGTAAATTGTCCTTTAGCACCTAAAGATGTACAGGTTAGGGGGATTGGCCGTGATAAATTATCCCTTAGTGAACAGGGATGTACAGGTTGGGTGGATTGGCCGTGATAAATTGTCCCTTAGTACCCAGGGATGGACAGGTTAGGGGGATTGGCCGTGATAAATTGTCCCTTAGTGTCCAGGGGTGGACAGGTTAGGGGGATTGGCCGTGATAAATTGTCCCTTAGTGTCCAGGGGTGGACAGGTTAGGGGGATTGGCCGTGATAAATTGTCTTTAGTGAACAGGGGTGGACAGGTTAGGGGGATTGGCCGTGATAAATTGTCCCTTAGTGTCCAGGGGTGGACAGGTTAGGTGGATTGGCTGTGATAAATTGTCCCTTAGTGTCCAGGGGTGGACAGGTTAGGGGGATTGGCCGTGATAGGTGGGGTTACGAGGCTGAGGCGGGGGAGTGGGCCTGGGTAGGATGCTCTTTCAGAAGGTCAGTGCCGACCCGATGGGCCGAATGGCCTCCTTCTGCACTGTAAGAATTCTATGGTTTCTATTCTACGGTCTTATTAATGACGTTATTCAGTCTTAACGGCAATGACATTGTACCTGAACAGACGTATAACCACCAGCTTCTTTAAGCAGAAGCCACATTCTCTGCATCACATTCTGGTTAGGAGTAGGAGTAGGTATCAGCCTTCCAGCCCCACAAGCTTACTCTGAGGAGGTGGTGGCATAGTGGCATTGTCACTGGGCTACTTATCCAGTTCTGGATGTCGGCAACACCCTAACAGATCCAGCTCTGGGGATCCCGGTTCCAATCCCACCATTGCAGATGGTGGAATTTGAATTTGTTTTTAAAAAATGACGACCATGAACCAAGTATCGTAAAAACCCATCTGGTTCACTAATGTCCTTTAGGGAAGGAAATCTGCTGTTCTGGCTAGGTCTGGCCTACATGTAATAATAATAATCTTTATTGTCACAAGTAACAATAATTATTGTCACAAGTAGGCTGACATTAACACTGCAATGAAGTTACTGTGAAAAGCCCCTAGTCGCCACATTCCGGCGCCTGTTCGGGTACACGGAGGGAGAATTCAGAATGTCCAATTCACCTAACAGCACGTCTTTCGGGACTTGTGGGAGGAAACCGGAGCACCTGGAGGAAACCCACGCAGACACGGGGAGAACGTGCAGACTCCGCACAGACAGTGACCCAAGCTGGGAATCGAACCTGGGACCCTGGCTCTGTGAGGCAACAGTGCTAACCACTGTGCTACCGTGCCGCCCGCCCATCTCCAGACTCCAGACCCACAGCAACCCAGTTGACTCTGAACTGCCCTCACAAGGGCAATTAAGGATGGGCAATAAACGACGTCCACGTCCCGTAAGTGAACTAAAAAAACTAGATCATAGCTGTTTTCCCCGCACTATCCCAATAATCCCTCAGTACCATGGAATCCCTACAGCCAGAAGGAGGTCAATCTCACTGGGTCCTCTCTCTCTTGTCGGTCCGTTCAGCACTGGCCCACCTTTTGCACATAAGCTACCCCGCCCCTAGTAGGGGAGATTGTATCCCCCGAGGAGCAGGGGGAAAACAATCATCTCCCCACCATTTGTCCCGTGCCGGTTAATACAGTTATCGAACTCCGCATGGATCCAAATAAGATACCCACCTACCTTTAGTACTTAGTGTCACAGCACACAGTGCATTTATCAACTGATTGTACATTAATTACTGTGAGAAATGTCGTGTAGACCTCAATAGGAAAAGCAGACAGTGGGACATGTGCTATTTTTGCACCTGAATATAAATGTGTAGAATGGCATTAAAGAGCAGGTCACCTCTCACTTCACCAGCATGCACTAAATCCAATGGCCAACTATTACTATTGTAGTGTCGATACCATTGTTATGTAGTCAGATGGTTAGCACTGTTGCTTCACAGCGCCAGGGTCCTGGGTTTAATTCCCAGTTGGGTCACTGTCTGTGCGGAATCTGCACATTCTCTCCGTGTGTGCGTGGGTTCCCTCCCACAAGTTCCCAAAGACGTGCTTGTGAGGTGAATCGGACATTCTGAATTTACCCTCCTGTGTACCCGAACAGGCGCCGGAATGTGGCGACTAGGGGCTTTTCACAGTAACTTCACTGCAGTGTTAATGTAGCCTACTGGTGACACTAATAAAAATTATTATTATTAAATGTTCCCACAAATCTCAAAGATGTAATCTGTGTCGGCGGTGTGAGTTGAGATATAAACGTTGGTCAGCAGGACAGTGTCAGATAGTATCACCGGATGGTCGACATCAACAGGAGCTGATCCCCAATGAGTGGGGTTCCAGGGAGAGTCGCTCTGAGGCATCTCCCGAGATTAGGGGCTCAAGTCCCAGGTTGGGCCTTGAACCCACAAATCTCTGACAAGCAGTCGTTCCACAGCGTTCCCAATACCGTTTTCATTTCATCCTTACACCGCCCTTTTCCAGCTTTCTCAATAGCCTATAAAATTATCGAAGGAATTGGATTTGCCTTCTTAGCAGCAATGATCGTCTACCTGCTCTTCCAGTACCTGCAGCCGGAAACACAACTCAAAAGTTCATTTTTGATGAAGAAAGGTACGTAGGAACGGTTATATTTTTGTTGTCCATTTTACTTTCACAAAGTTCTGTCTCCTCCCCAACTTGTAAGTCAGTCCGGAGCTTCCCAACCCCGAGATTCCAGCCAGGAGGATGGATCCACCCAGAGCCCACAATGTGGGATGGATCCGACCAGTTTGCAATCGGCTGCAATTCCTGATGGGAGCAGAGCGCGGTTTGAAAAGGGGCGATTGTATTTGCGTTCTGCTGATTGCGCCGGCAAAGGATCCGGCTCGGAGAGACTGCGGCAATACAGGAATCAGCAATACATATCCACGACAGGATGCTGGCAGACAATGGAGAAGTTGGAGATTGCTTTCTCACGATATTCCCCAGGATGTTGCCCGGGGCTGGAGAGTTCCAGCTGTGAAGACAGGCTGGTTAGGCCGGGGTTATTTTCCTCACAGCAGAGAGGCTGAGGGGGGACCTCATTGAGGGGCACAGATAGGGTGGATAGGGAGAAACCTTTCCCCTTAGCAAAGGGGTCAATAACCAGGGGGCAGAGATTTAAGGTCAGGGGCGGGAGGTTTGGAGGGGTATTGGGGAAAAGCATTTTCACTCTAATTTGTTCACAATTTACATCGATGATTTGGAGTTGGGGACCAAGGGCAATGTGTCCAAGTTTGCAGATGACACTAAGATGAGTGGTAAAGCGAAAAGTGCAGAGGATACTGGAAGTCTGCAGAGGGATTTGGATAGGTTAAGTGAATGGGCTCGGGTCTGGCAGATGGAATACAATGTTGACAAATGTGAGGTTATCCATTTTGGTAGGAATAACAGCAAACGGGATTATTATTTAAACGATAAAATATTAAAGCATGCCGCTGTGCAGAGAGACTTGGGTGTGCTAGTGCATGAGTCACAGAAGGTTGGTTTACAAGTGCAACAGGTGATTAAGAAGGCAAATGGAATTTTGTCCTTCATTGCTAGAGGGATGGAGTTTAAGACTAGGGAGGTTATGTTGCAATTGTATAAGGTGTTAGTGCGGCCACACCTGGAGTATTGTGTTCAGTTTTGGTCTCCTTACTTGAGAAAGGACGTACTGGCGCTGGAGGGTGTGCAGAGGAGATTCACTAGGTTAATCCCAGAGCTGAAGGGGTTGGATTATGAGGAGAGGTTGAGTAGACTGGGACTGTACTCGTTGGAATTTAGAAGGATGAGGGGGGATCTTATAGAAACATTTAAAATTATGAAGGGAATAGATAGGATAGATGCGGGCAGGTTGTTTCCACTGGCGGGTGACAGCAGAACTAGGGGGCATAGCCTCAAAATAAGGGGGAGTAGATTTAGGACTGAGTTTAGGAGGAACTTCTTCACCCAAAGGGTTGTGAATCTATGGAATTCCTTGCCCAGTGAAGCAGTTGAGGCTCCTTCATTACATGTTTTTAAGGTAAAGATAGATAGTTTTTTGAAGAATAAAGGGATTAAGGGTTATGGTGTTCGGGCCGGAAAGTGGAGCTGAGTCCACAAAAGATCAGCCATGATCTCATTGAATGGCGGAGCAGGCTCGAGGGGCCAGATGGCCTACTCCTGCTCCTAGTTCTTATGTTCTTATGTTCACTCAGAGGGTGTTGGGAATCTGGAACTCGCTGCCTGAGAGGGTGGTAGAGACGGGAACCCTCACAACGTTTAACAAGCATTTAGATGAGAAATGGAAACGTGTTAGTGTACAAGGCTACGGAGTAAGTTCTGGAAAACAGGATTCGAATAGATCGCTGGTGAAGACACGGTGGGCAAAACGGCCTCTTTCTATGCAGCAAAGCGACAGGACTGTGGGACTAACGGGAACTCCCAGGCCGGGACTAATGGGAACTCCCAGCCCGGGACTAACGGGAACTCCCAGCCCGGGACTACCGGAACTCCCAGCCCGGGGCTAACGGGAACTCCCAGCCCGGGACTAACGGGAACTCCCAGCCCGGGGCTAGCGGGAACTCCCAGCCCGGGACTAACGGGAACTCCCAGCCCGGGACTAACGGGAACTCCCAGCCCGGGGACTAACGGGAACTCCCAGCCCGGGGACGGGAACTCCCAGCCCGGGACTAACGGGAACTCCCTGTCCGGGACTAACGGGAACTCCCAGCCCGGGACAACAGGAACTCCCAGCCTGGGACTAACGGGAACTCCCAGCCCGGGACTAACGGGATCTCCCACCCCGGGACTAACGGGAACTCCCAGCCCGGGACTAACGGGAACTCCCAGCCCGGGACTAACGGGAACTCCCAGCCGGGACTAACGGGAACTCCCAGCCCGGGACTAACAGGAACTCCCAGCCCGGGACTAACGGGAACTCCCAGCCCGGGACTAACGGGAACTCCCAGCCCGGGACTAACGGGAACTCCCAGCCCGGGACTAACGGGAACTCCCAGCCCGGGGACGGGAACTCCAAGCCCGGGGACAGGAACTCCCAGCCCGGGACTAACGGGAACTCCCAGCCCGGGACTAACGGGAGCTCCCAGCCCGGGACTAACGGGAACTCCCAGCCCGGGACTAACGGGAACTCCCAGCCCGGGACTAACCGGAACTCCCAGCCCGGGGACGGGAACTCCCAGCCCGGGACTAACGGGAACTCCCAGCCCGGGACAACAGGAACTCCCAGCCCGGGACGAACAGGAACTCCCAGCCCGGGGCTAACGGGAACTCGCAGCCCGGGGACGGGAACTCCCAGCCCGGGACTAACGGGAACTCCCAGCCCGGGACTAACAGGAACTCCCAGCCCGGGGACGGGAACTCCCAGCCCGGGACTAACGGGAACTCCCAGCCCGGGACTAACGGGAACTCCCAGCCCGGAAATAAAAGGAACTCCCAGCCCGGGACTAACGGGAACTCCCAGCCCGGGACTAACGGGAACTCCCAGCCCGGGACTAACAGGAACTCCCAGCCCGGGACTAACGGGAACTCCCAGCCCGGGACTAACGGGAACTCCCAGCCCGGGACTAACGGGAACTCCCAGCCCGGGACTAACGGGAACTCCCAGCCCGGGGACGGGAACTCCCAGCCCGGGACTAACGGGAACTCCCAGCCCGGGACTAACGGGAACTCCCAGCCTGGGACTAACGGGAACTCCCAGCCCGGGACTAACGGGAACTCCCAGCCCGGGACTAACGGGAACTCCCAGCCCGGGGCTAACGGGAACTCCCAGCCCGGGACTAACGGGAACTCCCAGCCCGGGGACGGGAACTCCCAGCCCGGGACTAACGGGAACTCCCAGCCCGGGACTAACGGGAACTCCCAGCCCGGGGCTAACGGGAACTCCCAGCCCGGGGATGGGAACTCCCAGCCCGGGGACGGGAACTCCCAGCCCGGGACTAACGGGAACTCCCAGCCCGGGGATGGGAACTCCCAGCCCGGGACAACAGGAACTCCCAGCCCGGGGACGGGAACTCCCAGCCCGGGACAACAGGAACTCCCAGCCCGGGACTAACGGGAACTCCCAGCCCGGGGACGGGAACTCCCAGTCCGGGACTAACGGGAACTCCCAGTCCGGGACTAACGGGAACTCCCAGTCCGGGACTAACAGGAACTCCCAGCCCGGGACTAACGGGAACTCCCAGCCCGGGACTAACGGGAACTCCCAGCCCGGGACTAACGGGAACTCCCAGTCCGGGGACTAACGGGAACTCCCAGCCCGGGACTAACGGGAACTCCCAGTCCGGGACTAACGGGAACTCCCAGCCCGGGACTAACGGGAACTCCCAGTCCGGGGACTAACGGGAACTCCCAGCCCGGGACTAACGGGAACTCCCAGTCCGGGACTAACGGGAACTCCCAGTCCGGGACTAACGGGAACTCCCAGCCCGGGACTAATGGGAATTCCCAGTCCGGGACTAACGGGAACTCCCAGCCCGGGACGGGAACTCCCAGCCCGGGGACGGGAACTCCCAGCCCGGGACTAACGGGAACTCCCAGCCCGGGACTAACGGGAACTCCCAGTCCAGGACTAACAGGAACTCCCAGCCCGGGACTAACGGGAACTCCCAGCCCGGGACTAACAGGAACTCCCAGCCCGGGACTAACAGGAACTCCCAGCCCGGGACTAACAGGAACTCCCAGCCCGGGACTAACGGGAACTCCCAGCCTGGGACTAACGGGAACTCCCAGCCCGGGGCTAACGGGAACTCCCAGCCCGGGACTAACGGGAACTCCCAGTCCAGGACTAACAGGAACTCCCAGCCCGGGACTAACGGGAACTCCCAGCCCGGGACTAACAGGAACTCCCAGCCCGGGACTAACAGGAACTCCCAGCCCGGGACTAACGGGAACTCCCAGCCCGGGACTAACAGGAACTCCCAGCCCGGGACTAACGGGAACTCCCAGTCCGGGACTAACGGGAACTCCCAGTCCGGGACTAACGGGAACTCCCAGCCCGGGGACGGGAACTCCCAGCCCGGGACTAACGGGAACTCTCAGCCCGGGACTAACGGGAACTCCCAGCCCGGGACTAACGGGAACTCCCAGCCCGGGACTAACGGGAACTCCCAGCCCGGGACTAACGGGAACTCCCAGCCCGGGACTAACGGGAACTCCCAGTCCGGGACTAACGGGAACTCCCAGCCCGGGGACGGGAACTCCCAGCCCGGGGACGGGAACTCCCAGCCCTGGACTAACAGGAACTCCCAGCCCGGGGACGGGAACTCCCAGTCCGGGACTAACAGGAACTCCCAGCCCGGGACTAACGGGAACTCCCAGCCCGGGACTAACGGGAACTCCGAACCCGGGACTAACGGGAACTCCCAGCCCGGGGACGGGAACTCCCAGCCCGGGACTAACGGGAACTCCCAGCCCGGGACTAACGGGAACTCCCAGCCCGGGGACGGGAACTGCCCGGGACTAACAGGAACTCCCAGCCCGGGGACGGGAACTCCCAGTCCGGGACTAACAGGAACTCCCAGCCCGGGGCTAACGGGAACTCCCAGCCCGGGACTAACGGGAACTCCCAGCCCGGGGACGGGAACTCCTAGCCCGGGGACGGGAACTCCCAGCCCGGGACTAACGGGAACTCCCAGCCCGGGACTAACGGGAACTCCCAGCCCGGGACTAACGGGAACTCCCAGCCCGGGATTAACGGGAACTCCCAGCCCGGGGATGGGAACTCCCAGCCCGGGGACGGGAACTCCCAGCCCGGGACTAACGGGAACTCCCAGCCCGGGGATGGGAACTCCCAGCCCGGGACAACAGGAACCTCCCAGCCCGGGGACGGGAACTCCCAGCCCGGGACAACAGGAACTCCCAGCCCGGGACTAACGGGAACTCCCAGCCCGGGGATGGGAACTGCCAGCCCGGGACAACAGGAACTCCCAGCCCGGGACTAACGGAACTCCCAGCCCGGGGACGGGAACTCCCAGTCCGGGACTAACGGGAACTCCCAGTCCGGGACTAACAGGAATCCAGTCCGGGACTAACAGGAACTCCCAGCCTGGACTAACGGGAACTCCCAGCCCGGGACTAACGGGAACTCCCAGCCCGGGACTAACGGGAACTCCCAGTCCGGGGACTAACGGGAACTCCCAGCCCGGGACTAACGGGAACTCCCAGTCCGGGACTAACGGGAACTCCCAGCCCGGGACTAACGGGAACTCCCAGTCCGGGGACTAACGGGAACTCCCAGCCCGGGACAAACGGGAACTCCCAGTCCGGGACTAACGGGAACTCCCAGTCCGGGACTAACGGGAACTCCCAGCCGGGACTAACGGGAACTCCCAGCCCGGGACTAATGGGAACTCCCAGTCCGGGACTAACGGAACTCCCAGCCCGGGGACGGGAACTCCCAGCCCGGGGACGGGAACTCCCAGCCTGGGACTAACGGGATCTCCCAGCCCGGGGCTAACGGGAACTCCCAGCCCGGGACTAACGGAACTCCCAGCCCGGGACTAACGGGAACTCCCAGTCCAGGACTAACGGAACTCCCAGCCCGGGACTAACGGGAACT